>NC_135976.1:22641079-22723425 GCF_053455715.1 Rhinoraja longicauda | reverse complement strand
TATCTATCTATCTACTTACCCACCCACCCACCCACAAACCCACCCATCTATTGATAAAACTCTGTGTTTGTTTGTGTTTATGTCTGTTTGTGTGTATGCGTCCACCATAAATATTGCTTCGCACAGCCAAAACGGTACACCACAGCACCACACTTTTTGGCTCACGTTACTCACCATTATCCTGGGCACAATGTCTAACAACTCCCATTCAAGTCGGAGCTGCATTTTTAAAGCTAGAGAGATCTTAAAGTTACAAATTGTCCTTTCTAACCCATTTCTTAAAGGTCTTCTGCGTGTGACGTAACAATTGCACCCGTGCGACTGTGAGAGATGAGCTCGCGCTCCCCCCCCGCCGGTATTCAGCGTGTGACGTCATAATAGGATACGCACGACCTCTCTCCTCACTCGCCCAATTAAGATGGCCGCCGTTAACCGGGCCGTCCGCCCCGACTCAGTGTCTCCCCTCTTCTTTGTCCCCTCGCCCACAACCTGGGGGTCCGAGTAGGAGGGAGATAGTCGCACTGATAGTCCACTCATCCTTCCCTTCCGTTCCTTCAACCCACGGCGTCCTCGAATCCCGCTCCTGCCCGGGCCCAAACCCCCGCACCATCACCGCAACATGAGCACCAGCGGGCAGCTTCTTCTCATCCTCCTTCAGCGGCCGCTTTGCACCGACGGCGTCGTCGACGAAGGCCGCTTTCACCGACGGCCCCGTCGGGACTCCTGCAAAATGGCTGCCGCGCTCCTCCTCCACCACCTCCTCCTCACGCTCCGCCATCTTGTGCCCGCCTCCCGCCGCCGCCGCCGCCAGCCTCGAGTAGTCCCACCTCCCGCTCCGTCCAGCGGCCGCCTCCAGCCTCGGGTAGTCCTAGCTCGGCCAGGCAGCCAACGCGCTGCCCGCCTCGAGTATTCCGATGCCCCGTCCTGCTCCCTGCACGCACGGCCAGTCGTAAGTGGCTTTAGACGCCAACGGGTCCACGGAGGGAAGTGAACGTGGGGGCCGAGTGGGTGTACGGGAGGGTGGGGGTAGGAGGGGAGAGGAGAGGAGAGGGGAGGAGTGGTTGGGGCCACGTTTGGCCCACTTTACTCACCATTATCCTGGGCTTAATATGGAACAACTCTAATTCAAATTGAAGCTATTTTTTTTAAGCTAGAGCGATTTTAAAGACTAACATTTTCCTTTCAAACCCATTTCTTGAAGGTCTTCATCATGTGACGTCACAATGAGACCCGTGCGACTGTGAGAGATGAGCTCGTGCTACCCCCCCCGCCCCGGTGCACCGCCGCCCGACCCGGCATGCCTCGCGCGTGACATTCCTCAGATCGGGCATCGCTGACCGCCGGGAGGTGTAGTCGCCTATCCAGCTCCGAGGGGGGACTGACGGGACTGCCGTGCTCAGTTGCTTCCTCTCGCCATTCCTCTCCCTCCTCGCACTCCCCCAATACCGGAGGAGATTTAAACGGCGTTGTGGGGCCCGCAGCCAAAAAAACCCCGTTAAAATAAGTTAACAAACCAGGGGAGCGGGGCCCGCCAGAGTGACGGCAGTGGGCAATGGGGTGGGGGGGCAGGTGGTGACGAGATCTTCAGGGGAGCAGGGATGATGGGAACGAGGTGGAGTCGGGAGGAGGAGAAGAAGCAGCGGGGGAGGAAAAAGAGATTGTGTGGGTCGAGTAAGGAGAGTGGGTGGAAGGGTTGGGGATGGAGTGGATGAGGGGGTTATTTAGGGGAGGAGGCTATGGAGATGGAGGAGGAGAGGTGTGTGGGTGGAGCATGGGGTATGGGGAGGAGGAGGGGGAATGTATTGAGTGAGGGTGGTGGGGGGAGGAGGAGGGAGGGTCGACTAGGTGAGGGGATTGGGGTGGGGTTAGGAGAAGGCGGGGGTAGGGGAGGAGGATGGGGGGTCGACTGTGTGAGGGGTGGGGGTGGGGAGGAGGAGGTTGGTGGTGGGGGAAGAAGGGGGTGGGTCGAGTGGGAGAGTGTGGATTAAGGGTAGACATAGACATAGACATAAGAAACAGGTACAGGAGGAGGCCGTTCACCCCTTAGAGCCAGCACCGCCATTCATTGTGATTATGGCTGATCGTCCTCAATCAGTAACCCGTGCCTGTCGTCTACCCATACCCCTTGATTCCAGTAGCCCCGAGAGCTCTATCTAACTCTCTCTTAAATCCATCATCCATGTAGAGTTGCTGCTTTACAGCGAATGCAGCGCCGGAGACTCAGGTTCGATCCTGACTACGGGTGCTGTACTTTAAGGAGTTTGTACGTTCTCCCCGTGACCTGCGTGGGTTTTCTCCGAGATCTTCGGTTTCCTCCCACACTCCAAAGACGTACAGTTTTGTAGGTTAATTGGCTGGGTAAATGTAAAAGTTGTCCCTAGTGGGTGTAGGATAGTGATAATGTACAGGGATCGCTGGGTGGCACGGACTTGGTGGGCCGAAAAGGCCTGTTTCCGGCTGTATATATATGATATGATATGATATGATATGATATGATATTTGGCAGAGAATTCCACAAATTCACAGCTCTCTGGGTGATTTTTTTTCTCACCTCAGTTTTGAATGGCCTCCGCTTTCTTCTAAGACTATTGCCCCTGGTTCTGGACTCGCCCAACATTGGGAACATTTTTCCTGCATCTAGCTTGTCCAGCACTTTGATAATTTTATTTGTTTCTATAAGATCCCCTCTTATCCTTCTAAACTCCAATGAATACAAGCTCAGTCTTTTCAATCTTTCCTGATATGTCAGTCCCGCCATCCCAGGGATCAATCGCGTGAACCTACGCTGCAACTGCCTCAATTAGAAGGATGTCCTTCCTTAAATTAGGGGACCAAAACAGTACACAATACTCCAGATGTGATCTTATCAGGGCCCTATACAACTGCAGAAGAACCTCCTTAATGAATTCCTCTTGTTATGAAGGCCAACATTCCATTAGCTGTCTTCGCTGCCTGCTGCACCTGCACGCCAACTTTCAGTGACTGGTGTACAAGGACACCCAGATTTCGCTGCACCTCCCCCTTACCTAACCTAACTCCATTGAGATAATAATTTGCCTCTTTGTTTTTGCCGCTAAAGTGGATAACCTCACATTTATCTATATTATATTGCATCTGCCACGCATCTGCCCACTCACTCAACCTGTCCAGGTCACCCTGCAAACTCCTAACATCCTCTTCACAGTGTACAGTGCCACCAATCTTTGTGTCATCCGCAAACGTACTGGGGTTGCTTCTAATTCCCTCTTCCAACTCATTAATATATCTGGTAAACAGTTACGGCCCCAACAACGAGCCTCGCGCACTCCACTCGCCACCACCTGCCATTCTGAAAAGGACCCGTTTACGCCTACTCTTTGTTTCCTGTCTGCCAACTAATTTTCTATCCATGTCAACACCCGACCACCAATACCATGTGCTCTAATATTTGTCACCAATCTCCGGTGCGGGACGTTATCAAATGCTTTCTGAAAGTCTAGATACGCTACATCCACTGGCTCCCCTTCATCCATTTTACTTGTCACGTCCTCAAACAATTCTAGAAGATTAGTCAAGCATGATTTCACTTTCATAAATCCATGCTGACTTGGACTTATCCTTTTGCTGCTATCCAAATGCACCGTTATTACCTCTTTAATAATTGACTCCAGCAGCTTCCCCACCACCGAAGGCAGGCTATCTGGTCTGTAATTCCCCTTTTTCTCTAACGCTCCTTTCTTGAAAAGTGGGATAACATTAGCTATTCTTCAATCCACAGGAACTGATCCTGAATCTATTGAACATTGGTAAATGATCACTAATGCGTGCACTATTTCTAGAGCCACCTCCTTGTGGACCATGGGATGCAGGTCATCAGGCGCTGGGGATTTATCAGCCTTCAGTCTCATTAGTCTACCCAATACTATTGCTCGCCTAATGAATATTTCTTCCAGTTCCTCTACCCCTCTAGGTCCTCTGTCCTCCAGTACATCTGAGAGATTAATTGTGTCTTCCTTAGTGAAGACAGATCCGAAGTACCTGTTCAACTCTTCTGCCATTTCCTTGTTACCCATAATAATTTCACACGTGTCTGCCTTCAAGGGACCCACATTTGCTACTCTTTTTCTCTTAACATATTGTGATATCATGAGAGGTAGAGTCATAGAGGGGAGATACATTTCCTCCCGGTGGATGCAACAAGGACTGCAAACCATCATGGCTGCCAGCTAAAGACTACAAACCCCATTTTCAGCAGGGCTGCTTGCCCTGCTGACACTGATTGCTGCTGACACTGATTGCTGCCCAGCCGAACCAGATGAGCTGATTGCCTCGGTGAGAGAGCTAAAAGGGATGGGAAGCAGTGTATTTAAAAAGAGAGACAACGACTGGAGCAGACAGGGAGAGAAGCAGTGTTTGAGTTATATTTTGTAAGAAGGCAGCAAGCTACAGTTTTGATTTAACTACCTGTTTTGGTTTTGTGTACCTGTCTGCAAACAATTAAGTTTACCTGTTTTTGTAAAAGAGTGGGAGTGGGAGTGGGGGGAGGAGGAGTGGGGGGAGGAGGAGTGGGGGGAGGAGGGGTGGTGAAAGTAAACAGCGGGGGTGGGGGTGAGGGGATGGGGGTCGGGGTATGACAGAGTGGGGGTGGAGGGGAGAGGGACAGGGGAGAGTGGGGGTGGGGAAGAGGGGAGAGTCGGGGGATGGATGGAGAGCGTGGGGTGGAGGAAAAGGGGGTGGAGGAGGAGAGAGTGGCGGTAGAAAGAGTGGGAGGAGAGGGTAGGGGAGGAGCGAGTGGGGGTGGGTGTGGTGTTGTGGGGGTGGGTAGGGCGGTGGGGTTAGGGAGGGGGAAGAGTGGGGTAGAGTGGGGGAGGGGAGGATGAAAGTTTGGGGTTGGGGAGAGTGGGGTGCGGGCAGGGAGAGTGTGGATGGGGGAGGGGAGGGAGTTGGAGGTGACTGGAGGGGGAATAGGGGTGGGGAGGGGGAAATAGGGGTGGGGCATGTGGGGTTGGGGCAGGGGAGGGACAAGTCGGGTGGGTACGGGGATGGAGTGGGGGAGGAGGAGTGGGGAGGAGGGGGGATAAAGGGGATTGAGTGGGGGGTTGAGGTTGCTACTCCAATACAGGAGAGACTTTGGGTCCAGGGCTCACGCACTCACATCATTTCCCCTACCCTGTCCCCCCTCTACGAGGAATAGGCCCAACGGGTCCACTTGGTCTAGTATATTACTAAAACTTTCTGTTTGTTTGTGTATACGTGTGTATGTGTGTATGTGCCCACCTTAACGTTGTGGTTCGCGCAGCCAGAACGGTACACCAGAGCGCCAAGATTTTGGGTTGCTCATCATTATCCTTGGCATAACGTGGACCAACTCTCATTCAAATTGAAGGTACACTTTTAAAGCTAGAGGGATTTTATAGTTTAAAAACTACCTTTCTAACTGATTTCTTGAATGTCTTCAACGTGTGACGTCACACTGCGATCCGTGCGACTGTGAGAGATGAGCTCCCGCTCTCCCCAACCCCCCCCCCCGTCTTTTCCGCTCCGAGAGGGGGGGGGAAACCCGCCCGACTGACGGGAGTTCCGTGCCCAGTGGCTTCCGCTCCCCTTTCCTCTTCCCCGTCGCGCGCTCCAACCCCGCAGCCAAAAAAGCCGTTAAAAAAGTGAACACGCCCGGGGGGGTAGGGCCCGCCAGAATTGCGGTAGTGGCCAATGGGGGGGAGGGGGGGTACGAGAGCGTCAGTGGAGGGGGAGAAGATATGGAGGGGAGGATGATAGGGAGGAGGACGGGAGGAGGAGGAGGAGAAGGGGGACGAGGGAGGAGGAGGAGGGGGGAGGGGGAGGAGGAGGAGGAGAGGGTGAGGTCTGGGTGAGAAGGGGGGATGGAGAGGGTGTGGATGGAGTGGGTGAGTGGGATATAGGGGGAGGAGGAGGGGTATGGGGAAGAGGAGGTGGAGTGGGTGAGGGGAGGTTGGGGGGAGGAGAAGTGGGGTTGAGTAGTGAGGGGGGTTGGAGGTGGGGGGTGGTCGGAGGAGGGGGTGCGGAGAGGGTGAGGGGTGGGTGACGGGGAGGAGGTTGGGGGATGGAGTGGGTGATTGGGGATGGGGGTGGGGAGGAGGAGGAGGTGGGAGAATGCAGTGGGTGAGGGTGGAATGGTGGTAGAGGGGAAGTGGAGGAGGGGGTGGACTGGGTGAGGGGGGTTGGAGTCGGTGAGTGGGGATGGAGTGCGTAAGGGGGGCGTGGGTGGGGAGGGAGAGGGGGAATGGAGTGGGTGAGGGGGTGGATACAGTTGGAGGGGGATGGACTGGGTGAGGGGGAATGGACTGGGTGTGGGGGGTGGAGTGGGTGAAGGGGGTGTGGCGGGAGGAGGAGTGGGGTGGAGTGGGTGAGGGGGTTGGGGAGGAGTTTCGGGGATTGAATGGGTGTGAGGGAGGGAGGGTGTTGGAGTAGAGGGGAGATGGAGTGGGTGAGGGTGGGAGGGGGTTGGAGTGCGTCAATGAGGGGGAGGGTGTATGGATTGGGTGAAGGAGGTGGGGTGTATTGGGGGAGGAGGGAGGGGTGGGGTGAGGGAGTGGGGGGTGGGGGAGATGGGGTGTTGGGCCCATACGGTCCACTTGGTCTAGTATGTTACTAAAAATCTCATCTTGCATACCTATTTGTACTGTCTGCTGTGGCTTAACGAAGCGAGTAAGCCAAGACCACAAGATTTTGACAGATTTATGCAAGCTTAAATTCCAGACCGGAAAGTAGATCCTGAGTTGCATGAATCGGTGCTGAAGCACAAGATTCGTGGGCCGTACTGCAACAACACCTCTCCATGTTGGAAGAATGCAAATTGCAGTAAGAGATCCCCAAAGCCATTTATCGAGAGGACAAGGTGTGGACAAGGACAAGTTGATTCATATTCTCCGAACAGGAGAAGATCTGCAGATATGGTATGATTTCAGGGGCATCAAGAAGGACGGCAGAATCGATCTGATTGGGTGGTGCCCAAGAATGCTCGAATATTGAAGTTGTTCGAATGTCACATGAGCATTGAAATATGCTCTTTTGTAAATTCGATCAAATACGTGATCAACTACACCTTGAAGGGGAGTGATCAAGCAATATTTGGAGGTAACAGACATGGCAACATTGCACATACTTGACTGGCGTCACAATGGGGACCCAACGGGTCCATGGGTCGTCTAGTATACACCGATGAGCCAAAACATAAAGACCACTGACAGGTGAAGTGAATAACATTGATTGCTTTGTTACAATGGCATCTGTCAAGCGGTGGGATATGTTAGGCAGCAAGCGATCTATATACATGTCAAGTTGGAGCAGGTGCAAAAACCACCTCATAACTTAGGTGAGAGTCGTTCCAGATGTACATAAATAATTCACATCAAGAAAAATGCACTAGATAAGTAGGAGATCAATCAATTCAATTATCATTTTCTCCAGAAACTATTATTGGGTTACGCATGTACAATTGGAAAAAGTCATGTCGCCATTTCCGCAAAGGTACGTTCCAAATCCGAGGCCTCCTAAACATAAATGCAAAGTTGTAGATAAATGCATAAGTAATAACTTCGTGTTGCATCCGATATTGTGAAAATTTGTGAGTTAATATTATATTTGTTTACGTTACTACAGTTGGCTGCATTTCTGGAACGTCATTCCCGGTTAGGATGGAAATATGATATCCATAGGAACCGCCTTCGTCCAAAAGCAGTTTTCAAAAGTGCTCTCAGCAAAATTCGCAAAATTCGTGGTCAAAATTCGCTATTAATCACCACGAATATAAATTTTCAGTTAAGGTTGGGAATGAGAAATTATATTCGAATCGTCCCGACCCTGTCTATTTCGCACTGTGAAGTTTCTTCAACATTTCTTAATTTCATGTTCATATCATAGGTGTACACAGTTTTGTTCACGGCTAAGAGTACTTACCACGTTCTTTCATGTTCAACGGTTGTTCTACATTTTAATAGACGACAACATTTCAAAGTAAATAGTTACAAATGTTACTAAAGTAGCTACATTGGTACATCTTGCACTACAAGTTATATCCTGCATCTGTGTATTGTGGACAGCTTAATTGTATCGTTTTATTTGACTGGATCGCAAAATAAAGACTTTCACAAAACCTCGTCAAAATAATAAACTAAACTAAGTTCAGCATTACATTTGGTTTTATTGATGAATTCTGCCTTTTAGATTATCTGTGTGGCGAGGAGTGTGGGGTTGTGACATGGTTAAAAATACAGACACTGAAATTATAATACAGAATGTAAACTGCAATTCCTGGCAAAACTGAACCCGTTGCACAATAGATGGTGACAGGTAAACGGATTAAAATTTTCAGGCTATATGTTCTTTAGCCAAAGTATCGGAAGAAATATTTCCGAGCCGAATCCTTCACTTTATTTCTGTTTCCATTAATGATGCTTCACAAACAGAACTAATCTAATAAGTGCTGTTTTGACAATTTTGATGTGGAAAGACCACCGGGTGGCGCCGGTACTGGCTGCTTCGCTAACAGTCTGTCCCTTCCTTTGTGTTTAAATAGTACGTGTTAAATGTATTTTCTAGTGTTCTTTAGCTTGTTTTGTTTGGGATGTGGGGGAATTGGTGGAAACGTCTTCTCATCTCTTACCTCGACTGAGTTGCGATTTTCTTTTCGTATCGTATCTCCATCCGCACTGTGGCGCAACATCGATGACTTGGCGGCATTTGCCGGAGACCGACTTTTAAGAGCTCCACCGCGGGGAGACTATGGGATTTTAACTTCCAAATTTGTTTTGAAAGTCATAACTGAACTGTGTTTATCGCAACGCAGATGGGTGCAGCAGCGGATTTTTTCATGCGGAACCTCGATTTAAACCATCGTCTGCTGGTCCTTCGATTTAAACAGGCATCTGCAGACTTTCCTACACAACATTTGTCACCGAAACGTCACGCATTCTTTATCTCCAGTGATGCTGCCTGACCCCCTGAGTTACTCCAGCATTTTGTGTCCACCGTCGATAGAAACCAGCATCTGCAGTTCTTTCCAGCGCATTTTGACCGCTCCCCTGCGAACTCTACTTAAGATATGTCTACCTCGAAGAAGTTCTCCCCCTCTCTCTGACGAGAGTTCAGCAACATGCTCTCTCAATGCTCCCCTTCTGTGATTCCTCCTTCCCCCGACTCGATGACCAGGTCTTAAGCCAGACCCGTTTCCACAGCCGTGTTTGATTTTTCGCGACTTGCTGCGCCTCCATCTTTTACCTCGTGGATTCCAGCTACGGTCCAACACATCCCAGTTCGGACCCAACCAGGCCGATAGCTTCCCACAGTAGGTCTGCCATTTTGCACCACAGTTCTCAATCCTTGCCCTGCGTTCTACACTGGCTGCGATGCGCTGGCACCAACAGGCCCTCGCTCTGCCTCCCGCACAGCTCTGGGCCTCACTCTCCCACACTTGCAACGGACACCAACTACACTTCATACAAAGCCAGATTCACGCCCTAAACAAACGCTTCCTTTCTTTCGTTGTTTGTACAAAGGATCGAAAACTTGCTCACCTCCAGACCGGTCCCTTCATCGACACTCCTCGACCCTGCCGCCCGCAGGCCCGGGGCTCCACCGCTGGACCGCGACGCCTACCCGAACACTAAGAGGCCGAGGCCCGCGACGTCATTGCTGCCACGAGGAGCAACACCAACACTCACTGCCTGCCTCGCCGATGACAGGCCCGGACCACTGAAGATGCCGCTGTCGAGGACCGTCACGGCTTCCCCGCGGCGCTGCCGCCGACCTTCACCGCCTTCCCGGGGCCACAACGCCCGCTGCTGCTGACCTTCACCGCCTCACGGGGACTGCCGACCTTTACCTCCTCACCGATACCTCCGACCCCCGCTGCCTCCCTGGCCATCCGCTGACTACCGACACTCCTTCCGCTGACCCTAATTCCAGTCCCCCCGGTCCTCCTACAGCACCTCTACCGACTTTCGCCACACCACGCCCATCAGCGGGAAGCAGCTGCCGCCTTAACAGAGTCCACGGCTCAGCACCGGTCCCACAGTCTCAACAATGCAGACTCCCACACCACGGGGCATGACTGAGCTGTGTCTTACTGCTCCCATTCTCCCACAGGGAACCTCAGTGGGGGTTCCACTGGGTCTTCCCCTTACCCTTTTCGTCAGTTGGTCCCAGCTACTCCACACCCATGCAAAAGTCACCATGCCCCCCTTCTCTCTGAACGCCCACCATTCCCCCACCAGATATCGCCTCGGCCTCCCTCTACTCACATGCCCTCATCCGACCCCAACCCCACTATGGCCATGTGTTATCCACCCCCCACCCCCTGACATCCCCTTTTCTCAAAGGGAACGGTCTGTCGTCAACAGAGGTCTCACCTTTGTTCAGCTCCACCCTCACCTCAACGAGTTTCACCTCCGCCTCAGTGTAGAGATCTTCTTCCGTCGCCTCCGCCTCCGGGCCTTTTTCTGAGAAGGAATCCTCACCACACAGTGAAGACCCCTTCTCCCGTCTCCAATGGACCCGTTCCTCTTGGACTCCCCCGGATGGCTTTCTAACTTATTTAGACCTTTTCATTTGCAACTACCGGCGAGACATCAAAAGCCTAATATTTTCCATTCCCCTCACCTCCCCACCTGAACGCTCAGCCCTCCGCTCACACTGCAGCAACCCCGACTGGATAATGAAAGCCGCTGACAAGGGTGGTGCCACGTTAGTGTGGTGAGCTGACCTCTACCGGACTGAGGCCAGGCAGCAACTCTCAGACACCTCCTCCTACTTATCCTTGGACCATGACCCCACAGGTGAGCACCAGGCCTTAATCTCTAACACCATTATAGATTTCATCACCTCCGGCTCTCTGCCCTCTAAAACATCCAACCTTATCGTTCCCCAGCCCGGCACAGCCCGATTTAATCCTCTACCCAAAATTCACAAATATAACTGTCCTGGAGATCCATTCTTTCTGCTTGGTCATGTCCCACCGAACTAATTTCAACATACCTCGACTCCATCCTATTCCCCATGGTCCAATCCCTCCATACCTATGTCCAAGTCACCCCAAACGCTCTTCGTGTCCTCAATTACTTCCGTATCCCAGCCCCCCACTCCTTCATCTTTACTACAGATGCTCAGTCTCTCGACACCTCCATCCCCCACCAGGAGCGTCTTATAGCCTCCGTTTCTTCCCCGAACGCAGAACCAGCCAATTTCCGTCTACCAATACAATCCCAACTTCTCCTTCGGTTGCTCCCACATCCTCTAAATCCAAGGCGCAGCTATGGGACTCAAGCTATACCTGCCTCTTTATAGGGTACGTCAAACAATCCCTGTTCAAGGCGTTCACTGGCCCTATCCTCGAACTCTACTTCCGCTACATTGACGACTGCATTTGAGCTACCTACTGCTCCCATGAAGAACTCACTGACATCATCAACTTCACTACTAATTTCCATCCTGCATTCTAATTCACTTGGACCATCTCCGACATCCCCCCTACCGATTCTAGATCTCACCGTCTCCATCACAGGAAAAAGACCGACATCTGCTCCAAACCTGCTAAGTCGTATAACTATCTTGAATACACATCTTCCCACCCTGCATCCTGCAAAGTCTCCATCCCCTACTCCCAATTCCTCCATCTACGCCACATCTGCGCCCAGAATGAGGTGTTCCCTAGCATGGCATCGACGATGTCCTCGTTCATTAAGAAACGGGGCTTCCCCTATTCCATTATAGATGAGGCTCTCAATCGGGTCTGCTCGATATCCCGCACTCCGCTCTTGCACCCCCACCTCCCATTCGTAAAAAGGACAGAGTCCCCCTTGCACTCACCTTCCACCCCATAAGCCGTCGCATACAGCGGATAATCCTCCAACATTTTCGCCATCTCCAAAGGCATCCCACGACTGGCCACATCTTCCCATCTCCACCTCTTGCTGCTTTCCGCAGAGACCCATCCCTCTGAAACTCCTTGGTCAAATCTCCCTTCCCATCCAACCCACCCCTCCCCAGGGACGTTCCTCAGCAACCGCAGGAGATGCAACACCTCTCCCTTTACCCCCTCTCGACTCCATCTAAGGATCCAAGCAGTCTTTCCGGATAGCGCAGAGGTTCACTTGCCCCTCCTCCAACCTCATCTACTATATTCGCTCTTCCAGGTGTCAACTTCTCTACATCAGCGAGATCAAGCGTAGGCTTATCGATCGTTTTGTTGAACATCTCCGCTCAGTCCGTCTTAACTTACCTCACATAGGAATGCGCAACACCTCACAGTTGCCAGATTTAAATTGCATTTGTCATTCTTTAGCCCACCTTTCCAATTGATCTGGATCCCCTTGCAAACTTAAATATTGTACTCATTATCTGCAAAACCAACAACTTTGCTGTCATTTGCTAATTTAATAACAACTTTAATGACATTGTGATCTAAATCTTTAAAATAGGTAACAAACAACAATGGATGCAGCACCGACTCCCATAACACAGCACTGAGTACTATTCAGAAAAGTAGCTATCCACAACTACTCTATGACTCCTTCCTCCAAGCCAAATTTGAATCGATTTAGGTAGCTCATCTTGGATTCCATGTGATCTAACCTTCCAGTCCAGCATGCCATGCGGGAAATTGTTGGTCTTGTTAAGATCGATACAGATCAAACGCACTCCCTTGCCCTCATCTATCTTCTCCGTGACCTGTCCAAATATTATTTTAGATTAATGAGCCTGGTTAGACTAGTGAAGTTATTTAGATAGGTGGAGCTGTGGAAAAAGAAAGGGATTACCACCATATTGGGAGTGTACTACAGCCCCAAGTAGTCCACGGGTATCAGAAGAGTAAGTGTGCCAGGAGATTGCAAGCAGCTCTTGGTCAATTCATTTTCTCGTAGTAGGGGATTTTAAATTGCGAAACATTGACTGGAAATGCAATAGTGAGCAGGGTTTGGACGGGTGGAATTTGTCAAATGTGTTCAGGAAAGTTTCCCCCGACAATATGTTGAGGGACCTCCAAGGGAGAGAACAAAGATTGGTCTATTCTTTGGAAATTTGCAGGGGCAAGTGGTTGAGCCTTTGGGAACAGTGACCATAATTTTATTATGTTTACAATAATTATGGATAAGGATAGAACAGGCCCACGAGTCAAAATGCGAAATTGAGGCGCCAAATTTGAGGGTATGAGATAGGAACTCCATGAAGTTAATTGGAGTTGGGTGTTTGATGGAAAAGAACGTCAGGAAAATGGGATGTTTTTACATGTGTGCTGACAATAGTACAGTACATGGACTTCCCTGTCAGAGTGAAGGGCAAGTTAGGCAGATGTAAGGAAGCCTCGATGACGAGGGACATTTTGGCTTTGGTCAAGAGTAAGGAAGCAAGTGACAGATATAGGCAGCTGGGAGAAAGTGTTGCAGCAGTTTCAAGATCCAGGGTGTAAGCTAAAAAAGGAAATCCGAAGGGAAAGAAGGCGATGGGCGATAGCTGAGGCAAATAGCATTATGGATAGTCCCAAGAAATTACAAAACCAGATGAAGGGGAAAATGATAACCAGAGAGACAGTGGGACTCGTCAGGATTCAATCCGGTCGACGTTGTATGGTGCCACAGGAGATGGGCAAGGTACTCAACCAGTATTTCTCATCTGTTTTGACCGTGGCAAAAGACAGGAGGAAGAGGGATCTTGAGGTGGTCTGGAAGTGTTCCCAGCGCAGTTTTATTACGGACACAGAAGCGCTGAAGGTCCCGACGTGTATGAAGATAGACGGACTTCCCGAGCCGTATCAGACATATCCGACGCCAGTGCGGGAAGCGAGAGATGAAATTACAGGAGGTCTCGCTGGGATTTACGAGACGGCATTAAATTCAGGCGAAATGCCGGATGAATTCAGGGAGGCAAATGTTGTGCTGCTATTCAAGAAGGGCTGTGGGAAAAGGCTGGGAACTATATGCTAGTAAGCTTAACAACAATGGTCGGAAATGTTCTAGAGTATTCTGAGTGATATGATATACATGCACTTTGATGAACAAGGGCCTATTATGGATAGTAAACATGATCTTGTACGTGAAAGATCGTGTCTCACAAATCTGCTTGAGTTTTTGAGCATGTGACCAAAAAGGATGATGAAGTCAGAGCTGTAGACGTTCTGTACATGGACCTTTGTAGGGTATTCAACAATCTTCCGCGTTGTAAGCTGCAGTGGAAGGTTAGATCCGATTGGGTTAAACGAGAGATAGCTGATTGGATAGATAATTGACTTAATGGAAGGAATAAGAGGGTGATGGTGGAAGGTGGCTTTACGGACTGGAGGCTTGTGACAAGTGGTATGCCTCAGGGTTCGGTGCCTATTGCCTATTGCAGTTTGTCATACATCTTAAAGATATGTATGAAAACGTACATGGGTATGATTAGCAAGTTTGCAGATGACACAAAGGAGGATGGCATTGAGGATAGCGAAGATGATTGTCAAATATTGCTGTCAGGATCTTGATGGGTTAGGCATGTGGGCCGAGGAAAGGTTGATTTAATTTAATACAGAGAAAGGTGAGGTTTTGTATTTTGGGAGCAGTAACATAGGCAGAACGTATACAGTGAACGGTAGGGATCTGAGAAGTGTTGTATAACAGAGTGATATTGGAGTTCAGGCGCACAATTTATTTGAAAGTGGCATCATAGTTTTCTCGTGAGCCAACAAGGCTTTTGGCACAATGGCCTTCATCAGCCAGAGCATTGAATAAATAGGTTGCGAGGTCATGTTGCAGAGGCCGCATTAAGAGTATTGGGTTCAGGTTTGGGCACCATGTTATATAAAATATGTTGTCGAAAGGGCGCAGAGAATATTTAGGAGGATGTTACCAGATCTCGAGGGCCTACGCCATAGGGACCGGTTGCGCAAGCTAGGACTCTATTCCTTGGAGCAAATGAGTATGAGGGGAATCTTATAGAGGTGTACAAAATCGTGAGAACAATAGACCGGCTAGACGCAAGAATATCTTGCCCAGAAACGGCAAATCGAGGAACAAGTGTAAAGATTAGATAGGAACTTGAGGTGTTGCTTTTGCACACAAAAGGTGGTAGGTGTATGGAACAAACTGCCGGGTGAGGTATTGGGGCATAGGCTTTTAAGAATCATTTAGACAGCTTCATGGATAGGACAGGCTTGGATGGATGTGGGTCATACGCAGGCAGGTAGGACTAGTGTAGATGGGACATGCTGGGCGGTAGGACCGAATGGTCTGTTTCCGCGCTGTAAGACTCTATGACTCTCCGATCTTATTCGAGAGACATTCTCGCACGTACAACGCATGCTGATTATTCCTATACAGTCCACGGTTATCCACATGATGGTGGATCCTGATCCTCGGAAAACCTTCCAACATGATTTCCTCCACTGGCACTGGTGTCACCGGCATCTAGTTCCCCGAGTGTCCTTGCGCCCATTTTAAAAACGTTGCAACATTAGCCACCCTGAAGTCCACAGGAACATTATCCGTGTTTAACGATATCTGCAAGGGCCTCTACAATTTTGTCCCATGCTTCGCACAAAATCCGAGTTTAGTTTTAGTTTTTATTTCCCTTATTGCACATTGGACAAGTTGCTTTAGGCTACTTGTATACGATCTAAACACAACGAACGCAGTCGCTTCAAATTCTTAACTTCCATGATAATCAATTATTATTTCCCATATCTCTTTCAACTCTACACGTAGACGGCCACGCTGATATTGAAATGGACCGATAATGTCCCCTGTCTTCAGTTCACTATGAATATTGCAGCACAATCCATTTGGTGTTTCCTTTGCCTTCACTGCGAGATCTATTTCACGACCTATTTTGGCCCTCCCTTTTGCGACTCAAAGTATATTCATATAACTCAGATTCTCGCCCAAGGAATGGCTTGCTCCCAACTACCTACCTGTTAGGTAGGCCTCCATTTTCCTGTGCAGTGCGTCAACATCTCTCGTCATTCAGGATTTCAAATCTGCCAGCATTGGCTTTCACACCGACAGGAACATTTTGTACCTGTACTTTCGCTATTTCACCTTTGAATGCTAGTGAATCACCAACCACCCCATTCCTTGCAGCAGTTTTAAATAATCGTCGAACTACTGGTTCTATAATTCAACTTGTCCCAATTTAGGACCTTAACGAATGGGCCAGTCCTCTACTCCATAAGACTTTTAAACTAATAGAATTAAGATCACAGTTTTCACAGTTCTCCCTCACTGACACTTCAGTCGTGTGCCTTACCCTGATCCATAGGAGGTCCAATATTGCATCGTATCCAGTAGGGCATACTATGTATTAATTAACGGTGCTTTCTGAGACGTCCAAATCCAATTTGATCCCTTTATACTTTGGAAGACAAGGTTAATGTGAGGACCGATGAAATCTCCCTCATACAACCTATTATCCTTACAGATATGTGCAATCAAACTATACTTCTACTGTTCTTATTCCAGTTAATTATTGTGGGAGCTGGGGGCTGTAATACAATCCAATCAAAATGGTTACTCCCTTCCACTCTCTACGTTCTAAATATATACCCACTCAGGGGGATACCCCACGCATATCCACTGGGCACTGCAGTTATGCTCCCCTTTTCCCCCTGCATGTCTTTCGCGTGTGTAACATCTGCAGCTTGAACTATATTGCATTTCTCTTCGATAGCTTATGTTGTTGCGATAATTGCCTTGGCTCCCAGGTCAATATATGTGCTCCGACCATCCATATTACTGTATTTGTTGAGTCTGAAGCACTGATAACATTGTATTTTAAACCGTGGTTTCCTCTCTTTGCCGTGCCCTGCTTGTGTAATCTGCTAGTCTTTCTCCCTTTGATCACAGTATTTGCTTCTCCTCAGCCTGATGCACCCTACATTGAAAGGAGAAGTGTACGAGGAGGAAACGTTTTGGGTGTCCTCCATGTAAGGTATAATACTGTTGCATGTTACTGGCAGCTTTCTGAATTCAATACCGTTAAGATGAATATCCAGGGCAGTCCATACCTTGTGGTGTGTTCAGGTAACGACACGTGAATTTGTGAAACTCATTAAATACCAGTTATTTTCTGCATAAAGGCAGCCACAGTAGTTATCGGACACTTAAAGTTGTGCAAGTGGAAGCATATAATAATATAAATTGTTTCAAATTTGCGCAGTAATTACAAATATAATTTGAATGCAATTGATTATTATGTAGTGCAGATAGGGAGCAGCGGGATGTATTCATTTAATGCTGTCACATGAGATGTTCTTCCTTCATTGTTTATTCTGTGCCCACCACCGAACAGGAATTGCTTTGAACACAGCAAACAAAGGCAGAAAGTGTGTAGTACTATATGAAGTATCTACAGAAACGGACACATTATTAATATTTCAGGCCCGCTACACTTCCCATTCACAGCTTCAGAGGAGGTATTAGGATCAACGCGGATTTAGTATTCGCATTAGCATATGTGGTTGTCTTTAGATGCTGCAACATGTCCGCAATTAATACTTTTCCTATATTCATGTGCGAAGAATGATTCTAAAAAAACAACTTATTTGCGGGTAGACAGTATATGGAAATAAATACACAGATAGGTTATAAGTGATGTGATGAATCTCAGCGTTTAATGCGGGTATTACTTTTCGCCCAGATTTGAAACTTATAATTTGTTCTGAAATTATACAAGTAACCTCGTGCTCGCAATGTGCGGGTAAGAGTGACCAGTCGCCTTAAAATTGTTGCTGATGCACTTTGTTTCACCCTCGTGTTAAGTGGTAAGATTTTCATTTAAATCTCTAACCTGCTTCTCCAATTGATTTCTTTAACTCTTCAAGTTCTACAATAAATATTTGTTGACATTATTTGGAATGCATGATATGACGTATCAATGCAGAAGACAAGCGAATTGAAGCAGTAGTAATATAATTCATTGACGACTATATTATTTGCAAAGGAATGTGTAGGAAAAAACTGCAGATGCTGGTTATATTCGAAGGGAGACAAAAATTGCTGGAGTAACTCAGCAGGTCAGGCAGAATCTCGGGAGAAAAGGAATGGGTGACGTTTCGGGTCGAGACCCTTCTTCAGACTTATGGCAGGGCAGGGGGCAGGAAAAAGATAGAATGTAGACGGAGCCAGGAAGAGGAGTGGGAGAACGTGGAAGGACGACGGGTTAGAGAGGGAAAACATGGACTATCTGAAGTTAGAGAAGTCAATGTTCATACCGATGGGGTGTCAACTACCCAAGCGAAACTTGAGGTGCTGTTCCTCCAATTTGTGTGTGCCTCACTCTGACAAAGAAGGAGGCCCAGGACACAAAGGGCAAATTGGGAATGGGAGGGGGTCTTGAAGTGCTGAGCTACATGTAGATCAGGTAGGTTAAGAGGGAATGAGCGGAGGTGTTCAGGGAAACGATCGCCGAGACTGCGCTTGGTCTCGCCTATGTAGAGAAGTTCACACCTGACACAGCGGATACAGTAGATGAGGTTGAAATAAGTGCAGGTGAACTTCTGCTTCACCGGGAAAGACTGTTTGGGTCCTTGGATGGAGTAGAGGGGGGAGGTAAAGGGAAACGTGTTGCATCTCCTGCGGTTGCAGTGGAAAGTACCTGCGGAGGGGGTGGCTTGGCTAGGAAGGGACGAGTGGACCACAGAGTTTAGGAGGGATCAGTCTGCGGAAAACAGAAAGGGGTGGAGATGGCAACGTGGCCAATAGTGGGATTCCGTTGGTGGTGGCGAAAATGTTGGTGGATTATATGTTGTATGCGGTAGCTGATGGGGTGCAAGGTGAGGACAAGGGGGACAAGGAGGACAAGGGGAACCTACGCTGAACTGCCTCAAAAGCAAAGACGTCCTTCCTCAAATTAGGCGACCAAAACTGCACACACTATTCCTGATGTGGTCTCACCAGGTACCTATACAACTGCCAAGGACTTCTTTGCTCCTGTACTCAAATACCCTCGTTATGAAGGCTTTGTTCACTGCCAGCTGTACCTGCACGCTAGCTTTCAGTGATTGGTGTACAAAGACACCAATGTATCGTTGCACATCCCCTTTACCTAATCTGACACCATTGAGATAATAATCTGCCTCCTTGTTTTTGCCGCGAAAGCGGATAACCTCACATTTATCTACATGCATCTGCCATGTATCTGACCACTCACTTAACCTGTCCGTCACCCTTCAACCTCCTAACATCCTCGTCGCAGTTCACACTGCCGCCCAGCATTGTGTCATCCTTAAACTTGCTAGTGTTACTTCTAATTCCATTATTCAAATCATTAATATATGTTCTAAATAATTGCGGTCCCAGCTCAGAGCCTTGCAGCACTCCACTCTCCACTGCCTGCTATTCTGAAAAGGGTCCGTTTATTCCTACTCTTTGCTTCCTGTCTACCAACCAATTATCTATCCATGTCAATACACTACCCCGAATACCATGTACTCTAATTTTGCTCACCAACCTCCCGTGTGGTATCTTATCAAAGGCTTTCTGAAAGTCTAGATAGACTACATCCACTGGCTCTCCTTTATCCATTTTACCTGTCACATCTTCAAAAAAATCCAGGAGATTAATCAAGCAGGTTTTCCCCTTCATAAATCCACACTGGTTTGGACCAATCCTGTTACCGCTATTCAAATGCGCCGTTTTGCCCACGTTAATAATTGACTCCCCACCACCGATGATAGGCTAATTGGTCTATAATTCCCCGTCTTCTGTCCCGCTTCTTTCTTGTTAAGTGGGATAACATTAGGTACCCGACAATCCACCGTAACAGACCCTGAATCTATTGAACATTGGAGAATGATCAGCAATGCGACCACGATTTATTGAGCCACCTTCTTGAGTAGCCTGACGTGGAAACCATCAGGCCCTGGGGATTTATCAGCCTTCAGTCCCATCAGTCTGCCCAATACTATTTCTCGCCGAATGCAATTTTCTGTCAGTTCCTCTGTCTCCCTTAATCCTCTGTCCACTAGTACATCTGGAAGATTGTTTATGTCTTCCTTATTGAAGACAGATCCGAAGAACCTGTTCAACTCTTCTGCCATTTCCTTGTTACCCATAATAATTGCTTCCATTTCTGCCTTCAAGGGACCCACATCTGTCTTTACTAATCTTTTTCACTTAACATACTTAAAGAAGCTTTTACTGTCCTTCTTTATATTCTTGGCCAGCTTTGCTTCGTACCTCATGGTTTCAGCCCGTATTGCCCTTTTTGCTATATTCTGTTGTCCTTTGAAAGTTGTCCAATCCTCTGGCCTCCCGCTACGCTTTACCATAGTATACATATTTTCTTTTAGCTTTATTCCATCCCTAACTTACCTTGTCAGCCACGGTTGCCTCTTACTCCCCTACGGATCATTATTCCTCTTTGGAATTAAATGATACTGCATCTTCTGGATTATGCCCAGAAATTCCTGCCATTGCTGTTCCACCGTAATTCCTGCTAGAATCCCGTTCCATTCGACCACTCACATGCCTTCATAGTCCTCTTTGTTCAACTGCAACACCGACATTCCTGGTTTAACCCTCTCCATCTCAAATTGCAGATTAAATCTAATCATATTATGGTCATGACCTCCAAGTGGTTCCTTTACCTTGAGTTTCCTTATTAAATCTGATTAAATGGACAACACTAAATCCAGAATTGCCTTCTCCCTGGTATAAGCTGCTCTAAGTATCCATCTCGGATGTACTCTACAAACTCCCTTTCTTGTCGTGGAGAACCAACCGGATTTCCCCACTCTACCTGCATATTGAAATCCTCCATAACTACAGTGGCATTACCTTCGTTACATGCGAATTTTACCTCCTGCTACAACTTACATACGATTTCCAGGCTCCTGTTTGGGGGTCTGAAGATAACTCCCATTAGTGTCTTCATTCCTTAGCAATTCCTCACCTCTATCCACAATGACTCTACATCGTCAGTCCGAATGACACCCGTCGCAAGGGGCTGAATTCCATCCCTCACCAACAGAGCTACCCCACATCCTCTGCCCACCTGCCTGTCCTTTCTAAGGGACGTATAACCCTCAATATTCAGTTCCCAGTCCTGATCCTTCGGCAGCCACGTCACTGTAATCCTCACAATGTCATACCTACCAATCTCTAACGGAGCCTCCAGCTCATCCACTTTACCTCTTATACTTCGCGCATTCATATATAATACCTTTAATCCATTGGTCGTCTCAATATCCACATCGATTCCTATTACACTTGGCCATTCTCTCCTATTGCTTCGTGAGCTTTCTGCCCCGTTAATTATGGGGCATTTCTTAATTATGCCTATACACTTTCCCTTTAACTCCATCCTTGTCTATCCCGTTTGAAAGACCCCCCCCCCCCCCCCAACTATTTAGTTGAAAACCACCCGTGTACCAGTGGCAAATCTGCCTGCCAGAATACTGGTCCCCCGCCTAATGAGGTGCCACCCGTCCCTTTTGTACAATCTACCCTTACTCCAAAACATATCCCAGTGTCTCTGCCCCTTGCACCAGCTCCTCAGCCAAACATTAAGGTCCCGTATCTCCCTCTTCCTGCCCTCACCAGCATGAGGAACTGGAAGCAAACCAGAGATCACCACCCTGGTGGTCCTGATTTTCATCCTTGTTCCGAGCTCTCTAAAGCCACGCTGCAGAATCTCTTTCTCCTTCTTCCCGACGTTCTTTGTGCCGACATGCACTATCACTTTTGGCTGCTCACCTTCACCCTTGATGATGCACTGCATTCGATTCGTGATATCCTGGATCCTGGTACCAGGGACGCAACACACCATTCTTGAATCGCGCTTGTTTAAGCAGAATCCCCTGTCCGTACCTCTCAGGATTGAGTCCGCTACTACCACGGCTCTGCCTGATGTCGGTCTCGTCAGCTTTGGTTCAGCGCCACGTTTTGCCTCGCAGACTTGTTCGCAACTCAGACTTGCAGTGTCTTCAGTCCTGACAGCCTCCAATAGGGTGAACATGTTTTCAAGACCGCGGGGTCACTTGTACTTCAACCGTCCTTCCCCTCCTCAACGTCACCCACCTTTTCTCTTCCTGTACCTTCGGTGTAAAAATCTCACTGAAGGTCTTATGAAGAAACGACTCCGTTTCTCGGATGATTCTGAGGTCATTCACTTGGCTTTCCAGTTCCCCAGCACGGTCCTTCAGGAACTGAACCTGGACACACTTACCACATTCCTAGCAGCAAGAGGCACCAACGGAGTCCCTAACCTCCCACATCCTGCAAACATCACATTGAATCAGCTTACCTGTCATTACCTTGTGTCGTCTCACCGTCTCCAACTTTCTGGGCATAATCCAGAAGATGGCCTACTCCCTCAGCCTCATCGCCGAAGATTCTCGAGCCAAATACTGACACTTTTCTTGACAATACACTTCCATCGACAAAGCCGCTCCCCGAAAGGCCGCTCCCCAAACGTAAGGCTTGCTTATATTAGCTGTTAAATTGCCTAATTGATCAATTAACTAACTTACCAATTTGCTCATTTTAATTGTTCATCGAATCCCCGCACTCCTTCAGCTGTCCTCCTCTGAACAAGTTCAATGTAACTGTTGGAAACGTGCCCCGGCCAGATTTTAAAAAGCTCGCTCCTGAAAAACCCCTCAAAATCCGAGTGCAATTACCTGCTCAGCGAATCCCCTCAATCGTTCAGCTGTCCTCCTCTGACCAACTTCAAGGTTCCTGTTGCAAATAAGCCCCGACTAGCTTTTAAAAGGCCCGCTCATGGGAAAAAAAATGAAACTCCGAGAGCGATGACTTATTCAGCGAATCCCCGCACTGCTTCAGTTGCCCTCCTCTGACCAACTTCCAGGTAACCTGCAAACGAGCCCCGGCCGGATTTTAATAGGCCAGCTCTGAAAAAAAAACCCTCAAGCTTCGAGAGCGATTACTTGCTCAGTGAATCCCCGCATTCATTCACCTGTCCTCTTCTAAACAACTTCAAGGTAACGGTTGCAAACGAGCCCCGGCCGGATCTTAAAAGGCCCGCTCCTGAAAAACAAACCTGAAACTCCGAGAGCGCTTCCCTGCTCAATGAATCCCAGCATTCCTTCAGCTGTTCTCCTCTGATCAACTTCAAGGTAACTGTTGCAAGTGAGACCCGACCGGATTTTAAAAGGCCGGCTCCGGAACAAAAACACACCGAGAAAGATTACCCACTCAACGAATCCTCGTAATGCTTCAGCTGGACTTCTCTGACCAACTTCAAGGTAACTGTTGCAAACAAGCCCCGTCCGGATCTTAAAAGGCCCGCTCCTGAAAATATAACTCAAACTTCGAGAGCGATTACCTGTTCAGCGAATCGCCGCACTGCTTCAGCTGTCCTCCTCTGACCAACTTTAAGGTAACTGTTACAAACGAGCCCCGACCGGATTTTAAAAGGCCCGCTCTTGAAAAAAAGCCCAAACACCGAGAGCCATTACCTGCTCAGCGAGTCCCCGCACTCCTTCAGCTGTCCTCCTCTGACCATCTTCAAGGTAACTGTTGTAAATCAGCCCCGACCACATTTCAAAAAGCCCGCTCCTGAAAATCAAACTTAAACTCCGAGAGCGATTACCTCCGCAGTGAATACCCGCACTCTTTCAGCTGGTCTCCTCTGACCACTTCAAGGTAACTGTTGGATTCGAGCCCCGGCCGGATTTTAAAAGACCCGCTCCTGAAAAAAACCCTCAAACTCAGAGAGCGATTACCTGCTGAGCGAATCCGCACAGTCCTTCAGCTGTCCTCTTCTGCCCAACTTCAACTGTTGCAAACGAGCCCCGACCGGATTTTAAAAGGCCCGCTCTTGAAAAAAGCTCAAACACCGAGAGCCATTACATGCTCAGTGAGTCCCCGCACTCCTTCAGCTGTCCTCCTCTGACCATCTTCAAGGTAACTGTTGTAAATAAGCCCCGACCACATTTGAAAAAGCCCGCTCCTGAAAATCAAACTCAAACTCCGAGAGCGATAACCTGCGCAGTGAATACCGGCACTCTTTCAGCTGGTCTCCTCTGACCACTTCAAGGTAACTGTTGGATTCGAGCCCCGGCCGGATTTTAAAAGACCCGCTCCTGAAAAAAACCCTCAAACTCAGAGAGCGATTACCTGCTAAGCGAATCCGCACAGTCCTTCAGCTGTCCTCTTCTGACCAACTTCAACTGTTGCAAACGAGCCACGAGCGGATTTCAAAATGCACGTTCCTGAAACCCCCCCCCACTGAAACTCTGAGAGCGATTACCTGCTCAGCGAATCCACGCACTCCGTCAGCTATCCTCCACTGAACAACTTCAGGGTAACTGTTGCAACCTAGCCTCGACCGGATTTTTAAAAAGCGCCCTGCTGAAAAAAATACTCAAACTCGGACCGAATACCTGCTCATCGAACCCCCGTACTGCTTCAGCTCTCCTCCCCTGACCATCCCCAAGGTAACTGTTGCAAACGAGCCCCAGCCTGATTGCAAAAAGGCCTGCTCCTGAAAAAAGCCCTCAAACTCCGAGAGCCATTATCTGTTCAGTGAATCTCCGCACTCCGTCAGCTGTGATCTTATGACCAAATTCAAAGTTACTGTTGCAAACGAGCCCCGGCCGGATTTTAAAAGGCCCGCTCCTGAAAAAAAAATCTCAAACTCCGAGAGCGATTACCGGCTCAGCGAATGCCCGCACTGCTTCCGCTGTCCTCCTCCGACCAACTTCATGGTCACTGCTGCAAACGAGTCTCGTCCGGATTTTAAAGGGCCCAGTCCAGAAAATAAACCTCAGACTCCAAGAGCGATTATCTGCTCAGCGAATCCAAACACTCCTTCAGCTGTCCTCCTCTGACCAACTTCAAGGTAACTGTTGCAAACGAGCCACCGGCCGGATTTTAAAAAGCCAGCTCCTAAATATAAAACACAAACTCCGAGAGCGATTACCTCCTTAGCGAATCCCCACAGTCCGTGTTCCTCTGACCACCTTCAAGGCAACTCTTGAAAACGAGCCCCGGACGGATTTTAATAGGCCCGCTCCTCAAAAAAAAAAGCCAAACTCCTCGAGCGATTACCTGCTCAGTGAATCTCCGCACTCTTTCAGCTGACCTCCTCTGACCAAATTTAAGGTAACTGTTGCAAACGAGCTCCGTCCGGATTTCGAAAGGCCCGCTCCTGAAATCAAACCTTCAAACTCCTAGAGCAATTACCTGCTCAGCGAATACCCGCACTGGTTCAGCTCTCCTCCTCTGACCATCTGCAAGGTAACTGTTACAAACGAGCTCCGGCCCGATTGCAAAAGGCTCGCTCCTGAAGAAAAGCTCAGATTCCTGGCGATTACCTACTCACGGAATCTCCGCACTCCTTCAGCTGCCCTCCTCTGACCAACTTCAAGGTAACTTTTACAAACGATCCCCGACCGGATTTTAAAAAGGCCCGCTCCTGAAAAAAACACCTGAAACTCCGAGAGCGATAACCTGCTAAATGAATCCCTGCACTCCTTCAGCTGTCCTCCTCTGACCAAATTCAAGGTAACTCATGCAAACGAGCCCCGGTCGGATTTTAAAAAGCCCGCTCCTGACTATAATAACTCAAACTCCGAGAGCAATTACCTGCTCAGCGAATCCCCGCAGTACTTCATCCGTCCTCCTCTGACCACCTTCAAGGTAACTGTTATAAACGCGCCCCGGTCCGATTGCAATAGGCCCGCTCCTGAAAAAAAGCTCAAACTACTAGCGATTACCTGCTCACCGAATCCCCGCACTCCTTCAGTTGTACTCCTCTGACCAACTTCAAGATAACATTTGGAAACGATCCCCGACCGGATTTTAAAAGGCTCGCTCCTGAAAAGAACACCTGAAACTCCTCGAGCGGTTACCTTCTCAGCGAACCCCTGCACTCCTTCATCTGCCCTCCTCTGACCAACGTCAAGGAAACTGTTGCAAACGAGCCCCGGCCGGATTTCAAAAGGCCCATTCCTGAAAAAAAATCTCAAGCTCCAAGAGCGATTATCTGCTCAGCTAGACCCTGCACTCCTTCAGCTGTCCTCCTCTGACCAACTTCAAGGTAACTGTTGCAAACGAGCCCCGGCTGGATTTAAAAAAGCCAGCTGCTGAATATAAAACACAAACTGCGAGAGCGATTACCTGCTCAGCAAATTCCCACAGTCCTTCATCCGTGCTCCTCTGACCACCTTCAGGGTCAATGTTACAAACGAGCACCGACCAGATTTTAAGAAGACCGTTCCTGAAAATAAGACCCAAACTCGTAGAGCGATTATCTACTCAGTGAATCCCCGTACGCCTTCAGCTGTCCTCCTCTGACCAACTTCAAGGTTACTGTTGCAAACGAGCCCCGAGCGGATTTTAAAAGGCCCCCTCCTGAAAAAAAACCTCATACTACGAGCGATTACCTGCTCAGCGAATCCCCGCACTCCTTGAGCTCTCCTCCTCTGAATAATTTCAAGGTAACTCTTGCAACTGAGCCCCGGGTGGATTTTAAAAGTCCCGCTCCTGAAAAACCCCTCAAACTCCTAGAGCGATTACCTGCTCAGTCAATCCCCGCAATCCTTCAGCTGACCTCCTCTCACCAAATTCAAAGTAACTGTTGCAAACGAGCCCCGTCCGAATTTCAAAAGGCCCGATCCTGAAATAAAACCGTCGAACTCCTAGAGCAATTACCTGCTCAGCGAATACCCGCACTGGTTCAGCTCTCCTCCTCTGACCATCTGCAAGGTAACTGTTACAAACGAGCTCCGGCCCGATTGCAAAAGACTCGCTCCTGAAGAAAAGCTCAGATTCCTGGCGATTACCTACTCACGGAATCTCCGCACTCCTTCAGCTGCCCTCCTCTGACCAACTTCAAGGTAACTTTTACAAACGATCCCCGACCGGATTTTAAAAAGGCCCGCTCCTGAAAAAAACACCTGAAACTCCGAGAGCGATAACCTGCTAAATGAATCCCTGCACTCCTTCAGCTGTCCTCCTCTGACCAAATTCAAGGTAACTCATGCAAACGAGCCCCGGTCGGATTTTAAAAAGCCCGCTCCTGACTATAATAACTCAAACTCCGAGAGCAATTACCTGCTCAGCGAATCCCCGCAGTACTTCATCCGTCCTCCTCTGACCACCTTCAAGGTAACTGTTATAAACGCGCCCCGGTCCGATTGCAATAGGCCCGCTCCTGAATAAAAGCTCAAACTACTAGCGATTACCTGCTCACCGAATCCCCGCACTCCTTCAGTTGTACTCCTCTGACCAACTTCAAGGTAACATTTGGAAACGATCCCCGACCGGATTTTAAAAGGCTCGCTCCTGAAAAGAACACCTGAAACTCCTCGAGCGGTTACCTTCTCAGCGAACCCCTGCACTCCTTCATCTGCCCTCCTCTGACCAACGTCAAGGAAACTGTTGCAAACGAGCCCCGGCCGGATTTCAAAAGGCCCATTCCTGAAAAAAAATCTCAAGCTCCAAGAGCGATTATCTGCTCAGCTAGACCCTGCACTCCTTCAGCTGTCCTCCTCTGACCAACTTCAAGGTAACTGTTGCAAACGAGCCCCGGCTGGATTTAAAAAAGCCAGCTGCTGAATATAAAACACAAACTGCGAGAGCGATTACCTGCTCAGCAAATTCCCACAGTCCTTCATCCGTGCTCCTCTGACCACCTTCAGGGTCAATGTTACAAACGAGCACCGACCAGATTTTAAGAAGACCGTTCCTGAAAATAAGACCCAAACTCGTAGAGCGATTATCTACTCAGTGAATCCCCGTACGCCTTCAGCTGTCCTCCTCTGACCAACTTCAAGGTTACTGTTGCAAACGAGCCCCGAGCGGATTTTAAAAGGCCCCCTCCTGAAAAAAAACCTCATACTACGAGCGATTACCTGCTCAGCGAATCCCCGCACTCCTTGAGCTCTCCTCCTCTGAATAATTTCAAGGTAACTCTTGCAACTGAGCCCCGGGTGGATTTTAAAAGTCCCGCTCCTGAAAAACCCCTCAAACTCCTAGAGCGATTACCTGCTCAGTCAATCCCCGCAATCCTTCAGCTGACCTCCTCTCACCAAATTCAAAGTAACTGTTGCAAACGAGCCCAGTCCGAATTTCAAAAGGCCCGATCCTGAAATAAAACCGTCGAACTCCTAGAGGTAACTGTTACAAACGAGTCCCGGCCCGATTGCAAAAGGCCTGCTCCTGAAGAAAAGCTCAGACTCCTGGCGATTACCTGCTCGCCAAATCGCCGCACTCCTTCAGCTGTCCTCCTCTCACAAATTTCAAGGTATCCTTTGCAAACGATCCCCGACCGGATTTTAAAAGGCCCGCTGCTAAAAACAATACCTGAAACTCCGAGAGCGATTACCTGCTAAATGAATCCATGCACTCCTTCAGCTGTCCTCCTCTGACCAAATTCAAGGTAACTCATGCAAACGAGCCTCGGCCGGTTCTTAAAAAGCCCGCTCCTGAATATAAAACTCAAACTCCGAGAGCGAATACCTGCTCAGCGAATCCCCGCAGGCCTTCATCCGTGCTCCTCTGACCATCAAGGTAACTGTTACAAACGAGCCCCGGTCCGATTGCAATAGACCCGCTCCTGAAAAAAATCAAACTCCTAGCGATTACCTGCTCACCGAATCCCCGCACTCCTTCATCTGCCCTCCTCTGACCAACTTCAAAGTAACTGTTCAAACGAGCACCGGCCGGATTTCAAAAGGCCCGCTACGGAAAATAAAACGTAAACTCCAAGAGCGATTACCTGCCCAGCGAATCCCTGCATTCCTTTATCTGTCCTCCTTTGACTGAATTCAAGGTAACTGCTGCAAACGCGCCCTGGTCGGATTTTAAAGCCCGCTCCTGGAAATAAAACTCAAACTCTGAGAGTGATTACCTGCTCAGCGATTCCACGCACTCCTTCAACTACCCTCCTCTGACCAACGTCATCGTAACTCCTGCAATCGAGACCCGCCCGGATTTTAAAAGGGCCGCTACTGATAAAAATACTCAAGCTCCGAGAGCGATAACCTGCTCAGCGAATCCCCGCGTTCCTTCAGCTGTCCTCATCTGTCCAAGTTCAATGTAACTCTGACCAACTTCAAGGTAACTTGATTAAAGGTATGATTCTTACCTTTGTCATTAAGACGCAGCTTTAGTTCTATGGTAAGAGGAGATATTGCAATAGTTAAATCAAACCTTATTCCCACTCTGTGTATAAGATCATAATAACAGTCACTGTCGCCGTGGATTTATATCAGTTGCAGACCTGAGCGGAGAAACGCCAGTTGACATAATTACCAGCAATTATGAGTTGTTTGACTTTGAAGTGTCGAATATAAAGGATAAGTAAAATGTTAATGGCAAGACCCTGGGGAACATTGATGTACAGAAGGATCTTGACGAGCAAGTACATAAATCCATAAAAGTGACAATAGAAGATATGGTTATAAAGAGGTCACATATAATTATTGGCTTCTTAAGCGGGAGCATTACGTATAAGAGTCAGAAAAAGAGGAGCAGCTCTATAGGACAGTGAATGGCCATATTTGGAGTGTTACGGGCAGAGCCGCTGACCCCGTATCAATATTTCGGCAAGGAGATGGAGACTTTGGAGAGGATGCAGAATAGGTTGACCAGAATACTCTCTGAATTAGAAGGTATTATGTCGAAGAAGGTATTATGTATAACCTGAACTTTTTCTCTCGAATTTCGTGGATTGTGGGAAGACCTAATGGTAGTGCATAACATTATGCGACCGATGGACAGGGGAGACCATCAGAAACCATTTCGCCACGTTGGGCATGTGAGTGACGAGTGGGTGAAGCTTTATTATGAGGTGAATGTTTATCGAAGTTCCGCTGGGCCTGCAGTAGTAAGAGAAAGCGAATTTAAAAGAATGGAGCCATTATTATGACTGATTGCAAATCCACCTATGGGACCAGAAGGCAGATAGTCGCCTTCTTTGGTACGCTAAGTGTACCGTAAAGTGAATACTGACTGATTACATCAAGGATTCGGCAACTCGAAAGCCCAGGTACAAAAGAGACCGCAGAAAGTGATAGACGTTACCCAGTCCACCGCAGTCACTGCCAGTCAAATAGTCTACTGGGTCTGCAAGAGTCACTGCCTCAAAAATGCCGCCAATATCGTTAAATAACATATCTCTCATTTCACTGCTGCCAGTCTGGAGGCGGCACAGGAGCCTGTAGCTCTAGCTGATAATCTAACCGCGCGTCTACTACCTGCTTACAAACTGAAACGGAACCGTGAAGATTCGGTGCAAAACGTTGTTGAGTGCTGTTCTGCGGAAACGGATGACTTCCTATGCAACTGCTTTGACTTTATGAGCTGTTCCATATGCAGGCCATCATTCTCCAACGTGAATGAGTACGACACTGTAGTGACAGACATCAATAGTGAGTGCGTACAATAATGCGTTGCAAAGCAGGTAATCCGAGGTTTATCAACCAGGAAACCATGGATGAACCGTGAGTTCCATTCCCAGGTTAAGGCGAAGGCCACAGCCCACAAGTCCAGCAATGCCGAGCGGTATAAACAGTTTTCTATGATTCTCGCAAAGCCATCAAAATGGCCAGTGGCAATGCCGGGACCAACCTGCGTCCGAGCATAACCACTTGATCATCCGTCGACTGTAGCAAGGCTTGAATATGATGATGGTCTGCAAACAAAATCAGGCAGCTGGCGAAGGTGCGTCACTCCCTGAAGAACGTATTGCATTCTATACTCGCTTTGATCAGAAGAGCAATAGTGAAGACATCGAGTGTGTAGGAAGGGACAGCAAATACTGGTTTAAACCGAAGATAGAAACAATAAGTTGGAGTAACTCAGCGGGACAAGCAGCATCTTTGGATAGAAGGAATGGGTGACGTTTCGGGTCGAGGCCCTTCTTCATACCTCCATGACATCCATCTCGAGAGGCCAGACTGTGCCTGTTGTCACGGTCACAGTTAAATACATAAGACCGGCCTTCCTGAGAGTGAACCCGCGGAAAGTAAAAGGTTCGGATGAAGTTCCTGCCCATGTCCTTCGGCCTTGCGGGTATCAATTAGCGGGAGTATCCACTGACATCTTCACCCTCTCTCTTCTCCATTACAAGGTGCCTATCTGATTCACGAAGACCAGTATAATCTCGGCACCAGGGTATTACAAGATCTCATGCCTTAATGACTTCCGCCCATTGGCCTTGTCATCCACCGTCATGAAGTGCATCCAGAATTAGGTGGGCTGGAATTAATGTGCTTCATATCTAGCCTGCCTAGCAGCGTTGATCTACTGCATATCGCCCCGCCACACTTCTCCACGGTTAATGTTATCCGTCTGGCCCAAGGCTCATCCCAGGAGCAGGAGGATAAGATCACCTACGTCAAACTACTATTCATTGAATGTAGCTCCACTTACAAGATCATTACACAAACAAAGCTCATCGTCAATCTTGTGCAACTTGCAGTCAGCATCCCCCCTTGCAAATGGATACTCGATTTCCTGACCCACAGAGCACAAGCAGTGAGGATAGGTGACAAATCATTCATCACGTTCATTTTCATCACTGGTGCCGCGCTCCATGCGATATAAGCCCCTGCTATACTCCTTGAACACTCACGACTGTGCAGTCAAATGCCAATCCAAATTAATACAGGTTTAATGATTACCCCACCATGGTGTGCATGATATTGAATAACGATAAGACCGAGTGCAGGGAGATTGAGAACATAGTAAAGTGGTGCAAAGGCACGAACCTCTCCCTCAATGTCAGCAAGGCTAATGGAATAGTAATTGACTTTAGGAAGCAACGCAGTGGACACACGCCCACTCTACGTTGATACAGCCGAGGTGGAGATGGTCGAAAGGTTCAAATTCCCTGGGATAGTTATCCCCAGCCGTCGAATCTATGGCCAACAAAACACATCTGAGTCCGTTTTTCCTTACAAGTCCCAGGAAGTTCGGCATGTCTCCAAAATCCTTACTATGCTCTCCAGATAGACAACAAACAGGCATCTTATTGGGATGCAACACGGCCCACGTTGGGATCAGCTCCATCCAAGTACTGTACAAATTGCAGAGAGATATGGCAATAGCGTAGAACATCATACAAACCAGCTTTCCTTCCATCGACTCCATATTATCAATATATTGGAGCTTTTGTTTATTGAGGGTTTTCCCCCTTACATTTTTATTGAGTACTGCGTTTACAAACATGTTATATTACTGATGCAGATAAGAATTTCATTTTTTTTGTTCCTGTATATATGACAATAAATACTCCTCTCACGACTGTTTAACGTCTATAAACTGTCTTTGTTTGACAGAGAAACATAGAAAATAGATGCAGGAGAAGGCCATTTGGCCCTTCAAGCCAGCACCGCCATTCATTGTGATCATGGATGATCATCCACAATGAGTAACATGTACCTGCTTTCTCCCCATATCCCTTCATTCCACTAGCCCCCAGAGCTCTATCTAACTCCATTTTAAATTCATCCAAGGAACTGACCTTCACTGCCTTCTGGCGCAGAAAATTCCACAAATTCACAACTCTCTGGGTGAAAAGGTTTTCTTCTCACCTCAGTTAAAAATAGCCTCCACTTTATTCTTAGACTGTGTCCCCTGGTCTCGGACTCCCCCACGACTGGGTAGATTTTTCCTGCATCCAGCTTGTCCAGTCCTTTTATAATTATGTACGTCTCTATAAGATCCTCTCTCATCGTTCGAAACTTCAGTGAATACACGCAGTCTTCCCAATCTTTCCCCATAGCAAGGGGGTCCTTCCTCTAAGTAGAAGACCAAAACTGCGCATAATACACCAGGGCCCTATACAACTGCAGAAGGACCTCTTTACCCGTATCTTCAAATCCTTTCGGTATGAAGTCCATCATGCCATTAGCTTTCTTGGCTGCCTGCTGTACCTGCGCGCTGGGTGTCCTTGTACACCCGTCACTGGAAGTAAGCGTGCAGGTATAGCGTACATAACTACATCATGCGTTTGCACTGGTATTCTGTTGTTAGTATATTGATTGTATTTCTTTATATGCATTATCTGTATGTATGGGGTTTGCTGATGTGCCGTGCTTCTGTAAGGAAGCATGTAATTGCACCGTTGTCCTAACATCATCATTTAAAGACATTTGATGCTTGAGTATGCTTCCACCCTCTTGACTACACACGTAATGTTGATTCCCACCGAAAACGTTGACTGTATTTGCATGTCAATCTTCACCATTTCCAAAGAAGAAACTAACAATGTGCCATTTAAAACTATGAGAAACCTACAGTGCCCTCCATAACGTTTGATACAACGACCCATCATTTATTTATTTGCCTCTGTACTCCACAATTTGAGATTTGTAATAGAAGAAATCACATGTGGTTAAAGTGCACATTGTTAGATTTTAATAAAGGCCATTTTTATACATTTTAGTTTCACCATGTTGAAACTACATCAGGGTTTTATATAGTCCCCCCATTTCAGGGCACCATAATGTTTGGGACACAGCAATGTCATGGATATGAAAGTAGTCATGTTTAGTATTTTGTTGCACATCCTTTGCATGCAATGACAGCATAAATTCTGCGATTGATGGACATCAGCTGTTGCTGGGTGTCTTTGGCGATGCTCTGCCAGGCCTGTATTGCAGCCATATTAAGCTTATGCGTGTTTGGCCGGCTAGTCCCCATCAGTTTTCTCTGAGGCATATAAAAGCATGCTCAATTGGCTTGGGTCTTTGTCGCAAAGATTATGGAGGCCACTGTTTATACTTCTGTGTTCTCTACTCATTGCACTTGATACCAATACTGTTGAGAATGCTAAAAATCTGCGTGTCCCTCACCAGCTTCTTTCAGGCTTGCCTCCAACTCCGTTACATCTGTAATAGAAGAAAATAGGAAATGCACGCATATGCCTCAATTCGTATGTAGCAGTATACACTAAAACTCTCGATTGTTTGTTTGTTTGTTTGTTTGTTTGTTTGTTCCTAAACTACAGCGAAAACGGTACATGATAGCGCGGCAATTTGACGCCCGCCTTACTCACCGTCGTCCCTCTGGTGCTAATGGAAGAAGTTTCATTGAAATCGGTAATATATTTATGGAGTAATTCACATTTTAATGTTTACATCTTCGGAGGGAAACAGGGGGGGGGGGAGGAGGGAGGGAAGTAGGGAGGGTGGAGGGTGGGCGGTAGGAAAGGAAGGGGGAGTGTGGAGGATAAGGAGGGTTGAGTTGGTGGAGTGGGGTGGAAGGGGTGAGGGGGATGGAGAAGGAGGAGGGGGAGGGGAGGAGGGAGTGCAGAGTTTTGGGAGGGGAGGGGGTGGTGGATGAGTTAGGGGTAGAGGAGAGGGGGAGGGATGGGGATGTTGAGGGGGGTCGGGGAGAGGAGGGGAGGGGGAGTGTGTGAGTTGGTGGAGGGAGGAGGGAGGGGTGGATGGAGGGGGGAAGAGATGTGGAAGATGGATAAGGGTTGTTGAGGGGGTTGGAGTGGGGGGAGTGGAAAGGGGTAGAGTGGAGACGTGGTGGGGGATGGTGAGGGGGATAGAGGGGTTAGAGGGGGATGGAGGGTGGAGGTGGATGGGGTAGGGGAGGGGAGGGGAGAAGGGGTATGTGGGAGGGGCGGAGGGGGCAGGGGGTGGGCGGAGGGGGAAGCAGGAGGGAGGAGGGTCGCAGGGAGGGGGGAGTTTGTGAGTGGGCGGGGCTGGCGTTAGGGGAGGCGGCTTGGAGATTGGGAGGGGGAAGTGGGAGGGAAGGGGATTGGATGGGGAGGGAGGGGGAGGGGGATAGGAGACGGTGCTGCACCAATGCACGAAAGGTTTGGGCCCAACGGTTCACTTGGTCGAGTAGATTTTTCAATGTCGGAAATCCGCTTTACCAATAGAGCTAAATAGTTCGAAATGCATAAGCTAACTTGTGCCTCATTTAGAGCCATTTGTTGTAAATGATACCCAGCAAGAATTGGTACCGTGGCCACGGAATACAACACGCACTGCGAAATGATGCATGGCAACTTGTCCAACGCAACTCTATGTACCGAGGATCTCTTTTCATTCCGACATTGAAACAAATAGTGTCGGGCAACACAGTGCAGCTTTCTTACCACTGGGCTGATTGAACTGCAGACTATCCCCTTCATTACTCACGGTGGGAAGAATACAGGCCACGCTTAATTCCATCAATTGTACTTTTTGTCCACTGTCTTTCAGAAAGAATACTGCTTTTTAATTACATATCATAATATGGTCGATGGACACACATATTTTCAGCTGGCTGGACAATGGCAGAGTAGGATCGTGCCACTTTGTTCGTTTTCGATTTCCAGCATCTAAAAGCAAACACCGTCATCATAGAACAAAAGCTGCAGCTGGCTATTTACGAAAAGCTTCCCTGGAATATACTTAAAATAAAATAAACTGATAACGTTTAATCCATGGTCCTATGGACGGTTGGATATTAGACGTTTACTAATTTCAAAGTACAGGAGAAATGTGGTTGAACGGAATTATGTGGCTTTGTGACTTGTTCATTGACGACGCAATCATGGACTAGAAAGCTATCGATTCGTTGAGTATGTAATGCTAGCTTCGTCAGCTACATTTGACTCAAGGGTGTAATTTGATGGAATAAATTACACGGCAGTAAACGAAGAAATTCCAAAATATGGAAGTTACCTCCGTATCTACATAAGTAAAGTTGCAATTTTGGTGAGACCACACAGAAGTCCCTCCTCAGGTCGAGTTTCTGGGAGTGAGCAACCATTGTACAATTATGAAAATCCATTCATTTCTACTGAATACATTGTAATGCCTCGAGCAATTAATTGAAGTATTTGTAACACTAATACCCACGTGGCCATTGGCAAATATTTGATGCAGATTGGATTCAGCGTAGGTAATTCCGTTTTCCACGGTGGTAAGTATTGTGAAACACTTCATGTTGTCCAATATAGAGTAGCCATGATTTGACGGCTGACAGTTATATTGTAACGTTCTTTTTTTTTCTTTTTTTTTTAAATATATTTTTTAATTGATTTTTTTAAGGACAGGTTGTGTGTCCAAATGCAATGACAGCATTCGGTATTAAACGTAGAGGCAAGATAAAGTGATGTCCATTACAACTAAGCATAAGGATTGAAACAACGTATAGTAGAACAAAAACAGCAAACAAAGAAGAAGAAAATAAAACATTTACCTTTTTAAAAAAACAAACAAATATTATTCAGGAAATGAAGGAAATAAACTAAAAACAGAAGAAAAAACAAAAAAAAGTTACATTGGCATCAAGTATGGGCCCAAAGATACGTGGATGTGATACACCATGAATAGGACTTTATCTCTTCCGGTCAAACACATGAGGTCTATGAGTCAGTTCATTTCTGCTGGGTTGTTGACCATTTGTCGAGAAGCGGTTTCCAAATTTTCAGGAACTCATTCTCCTTGTTGGCAAGTTTATATCGGAGGCCTTCCATATGAATCACTTTTTCGAGCTCCCTCAGCTATTAGTGGAATGTGGGGCTCGGCTCAGATTTTCATTGCTGTAAAATGAGACGTTTTGCGAGCAGAGTGCAGTGAGATGACCTGAATAGTACGATTATCTAAGAAAGAGTTCACAGGTATCCAAAATATCGCGAGAAAGAGGTCTGCTGTTATTGTTGTACTATAAGCCTTTGATGTATAATTAAATATAAGAGACCAGAAGAAATGGAGCTTGGGGGAAAGCCACAGCTTATGGGTGAGCGTACCTACATCCTGTTTACACTGATCGCACAGGGGAGAGACGTTAGGATATATAGCAATGAGCCTCAACTTTGTGCAGTGGAGTCTGTGTACAATCTTGAATTGTATAAGGCTATGCTTAACGTTTATGGAACTGTTGTATATCTTAATAGGAATTGCCTTCCATGTATTGTCACTGATTTCAGTACCCAGCTCTTCTACCCACTTGTTCCTTAATTTGACGTCAGACGATACAACATGGGCTTGCAAGAATGAATAGAGAAAAGAGATTGACCCCTTACTGTTAGGATCATGGCGAATAAGTCTGTCAAGTATGGTATGTTCAGGCATATTTTCATAATGTGGTAAGTGAGTCTTAACATAGTTCCTTATTTGGAGGTATCTAAAAAAGTGTGTTGATGCGAAGCTATAGGATTGTTACAATTGTTGGAAGGACGACAGGTTGCCCTCAAAATATAAGTCTCCGATTGTGACTATGTTTTTATTGTTCCGGACGGAGAAAACGGAATCACCTAAACCTGGAGAGAAAGCATGGTTTTCGCAGTTAAGGCTATCCATGTAAACTTTGGGCAAATTCAGGAAAGATTGCATTTCCCTCCATGTTCAAAACGAGATTAAGATAACAGGGTTGGTTATGTATAATGGAGTTTATTACCTTGACGGGATAATTCAAAAAAGCAGGAAGAGATGTATACCCGTAGTCCGACTGTTCAATCTGGAGACAGGAAGCCGTGGTTATTAGAGTGGGGTCTGCTGATTGGCTTTTGAGCCAGAGAGAAAATTTTCTTAAAGTTTGCCGCCCAGTAATAAAATTGAAATCGAGGGAGGCCAAATCCGCCTTTTAACTTATCCTTATACAGATGTTTTTTAAAAATATTCTGGCCACATTATTGTTCCAAATAAATGTTGAGACGATAAAATGCAATTTCTTGGAGTTTAATAGTATATAGACCGGTAGGCACTGAAACATGCACAGGAATCTAGGGGCGTAACCACATTTATGGCATTATTGCGGCCGATTAGAGAGATTGGTAACGTATTCCAGAATTCAATATTATGGCACAACTGTTGGGTCTTGCTTTCCCAGTTAGACTTTAAGGGATCGCCATATTTACGCGTAGCAATAACACCTAAACTCTTAATTTGCTTATCTACAACCTTAAAGGGTATTGTGCGTAGAAACTCTAGGTCTACCTTATCCGACATTGGAAGCAATTAGCTCTTTTCCCAATTAATAGTGTATCCCGAAAGGCTACCAAAGGTTTCAAGTAAACGCAAAAAAGGGGGAAGAGACTTTTTAGGGTATGATAAATACAATGTTATATCATCTGCAAAAGGTGATAGGTGGTGGTTTGTTTCGTATATTTGAATAGGCTTATAATCTGGTTTAGCTCTAATTTGACTGGCAAGCACTACGATACATAAATTAAATAAATGCGGCGAACAAGAACAGCCTTGTCGAACGCTTCTATGTAGATAGAATAGCTGTGATATCTCCCCATTGGTAATAATGGAGGCTTGGGGTTGAGTGCAAATGATATTAATCCAATTTATAAACGTATTACCAAAACCGAAGTGGTTTAAGGTGGCTAACATGAATTTCCATTCGATATGGTTAAACACCTTCTCTGCGTCTAAGGTGATGACTACACATTCCTCTTGGACAATGGACAATAGAAAATAGACAATAGGTGCACGAGTAGGCCATTCGGCCCTTCGAGCCAGCACCACCATTCAATGTGATCATGGCTGATCATTCTCAATCAGTACCCCGTTCCTGTCTTCTCCCCATACCCCCTGACTCCGCTATCTTTAAGAGCTCTATCTAGCTCTCTTTTGAATGCATTCGGAGAATTGGCCTCCACTGCCTTCTAAGGCATTGAATTCCACAGATTTACAACTCTCTGACTGAAATTTTTTTCCTCATCTCCGTTCTAAATGGCCTACCCATTATTCTTAAACCGTGGCCCCTGGTTCTGGACTCCCCCAACATTGGGAACATGTTTCCTGCCTCTAACGTGTCCAAGCATTTAATAATCTTATATGTTTCGATAAGATCCCCTCTTATCCTTCTAAATTCAAGTGTGTACAATCCTAGCCCCTCCAGTCTTTCAACATATAACAGTCCCGACATTCCGGGAATTAACCTAGTAAACCTTCGCTGCACGTCCTCAATAGCAAGAATATCCTTCCTCAAATTTGGAGACAATAACTGCACACAGTACTCCAGGTGCGGACTCACTAGGGCCCGATACAACATCAGAAGGTCCTCTTTGCTCCTATACTCAACTCCTCTTGTAATGAAGGCCAACATTCCATGGCTTTCTTCACTGCCTGCTGTACCTGCATGCTTCATTTCTGTGACTGGTGCACTAGGACACTCAGATCTCATTGTACTAACTTTTCCTAACTTGACACCATTCAGATAATAATCTGCCTTCTCATTCTTACCACAAAAGTGGATAACCTCACACATCCACATTAATTTACATCTGCCATGCATCTGGCCACTCACATGACTTGTCCAAGTCACCCTACAACCTCATAGAATCTTCCTCACAGCGCACACCACCACCCAGCTTTGTATCATCTACAAATTTGCTTATGGTATCTTTAATCCCTTCATCCAAGTCATTAATGTATGATTTTGTGATCGTGATACATTATATTGAAAAGACGGCGTAGATTAGAGTAAATATGGCTCCAGGTACAACCCTGATTGGGCAGGATCTATTAATTTATGAATGTGTTTACACAACCTGTTGTACAGCACTTGGCTCAGGATCTTCATTTCCATCTGGACCAAGGATACGGGGCGGTAAGAAGACATATTCAAAGGGTCCCTGCCTTTTTTCAGCATAATGGCTATATTTGTCTGGTAGAGTGAATATGGCAGTACCGAGGTTTGTTTCGAATGTTTTAGCATCCGTAGGAGTACTGGGGCAATATTAGACAGATCTGATTTATAAAATTCAAAACCTGTCTGGGCCTGGGGCCTTATTATTTGGGAAATGCATAGTAGCCGTTATATCGGCATTTAGAGCCTGTATTGCCTCAGCATCCAGCGTAAGAAGCTTACAGTTCGATATAAATTCAATGATAGTTTCTGACTCGACATTATATTCCGATTGATATAATTCTTGGTAGACATTAGCAAATAATTAATTAAACAAATCGTGGGACGTTGTGGACTTGCCATTCTTATCTCTAATTGTGTGGATGGCGCGGGAGGCTTGGATATGTCTTAGTTGTCTTGCTAACAGATTGTGTGGCTTAACTCCAAACTCAAAATACTTTTGTTGTGTCTTGTGGAGCATGGAACCAACATGTTTTGTCGAGATGGTATTGTGTTCAAATCTCAATTTGATAATTGCCTCTAAAGTTGCATCAGCACGGTTTGCTTTATATGAATTTTCGAGACGTCAGATCCAGTTTTGTTTCTATAAGGCGATTATTCTCTTCTTTCTTTTTATTAGCTGCGTATGATATTATATGACCTCTAGTAACAACTTTCAGTGATTTGCATAGGATTGAATCATGAACATCTCCAGTGTCATTCTCAGAAAAGATGTGGGAAATGTGTTTGTCAAGGTAAGTTTTAAATTCCATTTCCTTTCACAGCATTGCATCAAACCGCCATTGACTATTCTTACGTCTCTGTTCACTGAACTTTATCGTCAAGGATAACGGGTCATGGTCTGCTATTAGAATCGGGTGGTACTCTATGTTATCAACTATTGAAATCAGTTTGGAATCTAGCAGAAAGTAATCTATACGGGGATATGTTTTGTGGACTGGAGAGAAAAATGAATAATATCTCAGTCGGATGTGAGAGGGTCCATATGTCTACTAAGTCTAAACTTTCCATCAGTGTATTTAGGCGATGCTGAAGTTTGATTTTTGAAGCGTTTTTGAAAATTGTTTATCCAAGAGAGGTACAATTAATATCTCCACCAATCACAATATTATCAGAAACGTTTGGTATGTCATTGAAAACCTTTTGAAAAAAGATTCGGTTGTCAAAGATAGGCCATATATTCACAAGTGTAATTGTTACAGAGTTTAAAGAGCTGGATACAATAAGAAACCTCCAGTCAGGGTCATAAATCGTGGACGAATGAACAAAAGGGACATTTTTCCTAAACAATATTGGTACACCCCTTGCCATGGTGCTAACGTTAGACTGATATCTCTGCTCTATCAAGCTGACCTTTAATTTATCCTTAAATTTATGTTTCACATGTGTTTCTTGTAGAAACGTTATGTCTGCTGACAATGTTTTTAAATGTGAAAAAACTTTGGCACGTTTCATTATATGGCCTCGGCCTCTCACGATCCAGCTCATCACTTTATACCCCTCCCAGTGTGTTTGATTTACTGGCATCTTATGTGACATCACAAAGCATATTGTATAGGAAAAACAGGTTGCCAATGAAAAATAACAAGAAACCAATCAAAACACCAACAAAATATAACAGCACCAACATGACTAGGTAACCACCCCAGACGTAGTACCTTACCAGAGTAACAATCTTAGCGTGACTAATACATTAGTAATCTAGAGAAACCAGCTGCATATTAAGCCAGCTCCGCATAACAGTATAACATTAGGTGTCCACGCAGATAACTTTCAGTCCCAGGAAGTATTTTGGTAGGTATAACAACAAATGTGTGTTATATTGTTCCCAGGAAGTGATAACTGTTTGTATTTCTAACTTTCTCGACCCCCTAACCTATTAATACTTAGACTTCCCTCACATAGGAAAGACATAGAATATAAATCGTTCTACCCGACGGAGTGCACATCGGCGCTGGGAGGCAAGCAAACGATCGGCCGAAGTAGGGTCAGTGAAGGTGCGGGACGAACCATCCACCGTCATCCTGAAGCGAGCTCGATAGAATAACCCATAGCAGATTTTAGCCGCTTTACATTATTCCCGAACGGAGTCGAATAGTTTACAGACGCGCCTAGTCTTTTGGGTCATATCCGGAAAGAAGGAGATCCGTTTGTTGTCATGATAGATGTGATGGTTCCCGCTGGTCAGTCTCAAGATGAAGTTTCGAGATGGTGGGTAATGTAGCCTGGCGATGCATAGTCTCGGGGGAGCACACTCACCGGGCCTGGCAGCGAGGGAACGGTGAGCGCAGACGACTTTAAAATCCGCTCCGAAGTCTTCCTTTCCCAGAAAAGTGGGTATCAGCTCCGTGGAGAACTCGGTAGATCGTCCTATCTCGGTACCCTCGGGAATACCGACGATTCTGAGATTTTGACTTCTGGACCTGGATTCCAGGTCCTCCAGCTTTGCTTTCATATATATATTGTCAGTTTCAAGTGACTGGAGTTGTTCTTTGGTCTCCGTGGCATCTGACTGAAGCCTTTGAATTTGAGGGGTTAAATTGACAAATTTGACCTCCGGGTTTTTCTTCAAATTTGTATTTGCAAGAATCAGACCTGATGGCATTTGATGGCGCTGCAGAGCCCTTTCAACCGTTGAAGGATTAGCCTCCTGGGTTACAGCTAGCCCACCAATCTTTTCATCCTTCAACGGAAGTCTGCTGTTGTCCCTTTCGGTGCAGTTTTCTCAATCTTTTTGGTTATAGATTTAGGAGCCATTATGTAAAGAATTTAGGTCGGAAAATGAAAAAAAACCCTATGTTTTAAATCGGTTGCATGCGGAGCTGTCTGATGTTGCATCTACTCCATTGCTTGCCTAGCCACAACCCCTGTAACGTTCTTGTTGAGGTGCTTTGGGTAAGACTGTACTGTCTATTGCAGGATCTGCACGTTTGATTTGGAAATTGCTTTTGGCGGCCACGGAAACCTTCAGGGAACTGTGCAAGTTACTCATCATCTCAGTTAAGAATTACTAGTCAATTTGACCACTCATTCAAAACTATTATTGTTCAGGGATGCAATATATTACACGCTGAAATGTTCAGCATTTATTTCATAACAATCGTTAATATTGCTCGGATTTTCCAGATTGGCAAACGGTGCAATTTATTGTATTCCAGCAAAAAGAAAATGACAATTCCTCCATAATTGCAATATTTACATTAATGAAACCGTTGCTTTTTTGGAATAACTAGTTTTCATGCATTCACTGTGGAAGTTCGGCGAACGGAAATATATCTAAACGTCAATATTTAAATGTGAAGGAAATTACAAATAAATAAAATAGAGGCGGTGCAAAGTTGATGGAAAGAGTACAACAGACTACTGACATACAACAGACATCTCCAATGTAAGTACATGCTACAGATATTTAAATTTACAGAGGACATCTAAACTTCCAAAATATTTGTATTCGGATTTCTTTCAATAAATTGTAACTTTAAGGATCAGACCTCGTTCTTTCAGATTTAGCCTCTGTTCTATGATGACAACATAAAACGATGACCCGTACATCAGATGTTTATGCTGGTTTTCAATTTGACGCAGGTTAATGAAACTCTCAGCTAAAGGGTTCCGCGTTTATTAATAGAAGGAGGCCAGTCATATTGTAAATATTTAGAACACAAAAATACAGAAAGGAAAATATCCTCATATCCTCATACCATTCCTATCCCGTGCCCTAATAATACGAACGGACGATGAAAAAATAAAAGCTTTTTCGTATACTTTTGGCGCTTGTTTTACCGGAGTATATATCATATCCTTCCGCTGCCTTGCTTTGTGCCCCGCAGAGTGCTCGCTCGCGATCACGGTTAGGTTGATGGCCAAGCATCCCAGAACTTCTTACTATTTCATCTGGTACTGTTTTGCATTATGGGGACGAAGCCATGCTGTGTATCTCGGCGATAGCGAATGATGTTCAGAGCATGTATCAACTTCATGATTTTCCAACGTCATGCGCAGAAAAGACGATAGTTTTCACCGCGAGTAGTGACCAATTCTGATCAGAAGCAAACGGAAACACGTTCGATATATTTAACGTATATTTAAAATAACACTTGCACAAATTAATGTCAATAGGCAAATAACTTTAATGAAGTATTAGTTCTCAGTTAAATATGTTTAATATCCCCACTAACCTCTGGGAACACATGAGCAAACAAAGAGGATATGAAGCATTCCGAATATTTTGGGTAAACTCGAGACACTCAGTCTCTTTTAGATTGCTTCAATGATAGAATTGAGGGCTGAAAAGCAGAAATCATCCTCTACGAATATCCTCAATTCTGGTGCCTCGCAAGGATGCGTGCTCAGCCCCTTTCTTTAATTCGTCTACACCCACGACTTGAAAATCAAATAGACGTTGAACTAAATTAAAAACATTGCAGTCGAGACCACAGTGTGGGTCAGATAGCAAATAATGACAATCCGGAGTACAGCGAGACGGACAATCTCGTAACATTGTGTCAAGCCAACAAGTTTTCCTCAATGTCTGCAAGACAAAGGAGACTGCGGTCGACTTCTGACAGCGAAGTGGGACACATAGCCCTGTATATATTGATGCCGCCGATGTGGAGATGATTGAAAGCTTCAAGTTCTTTGGAGTAAATGTCACCAGCAAATTGTCCTGGACCTGCCATATCGAAGCTATGGTTAAGGACGCACACAATGCCTATATTTTCCTAGGAGGCTTTGGAATTTCGGCCTGCCCATCACACATCTCACCCACTTCCACACATGCGTCGTGGAAAATATTTTATCGGCATGCATCACATGAAATTGCAGTGAGTTTTGGACGTAGCCCTAACATCACGCAAACTACCCTCCCTCCAGTTAATTCCATCTATATTTCATGCTGCATCGGCAGCCCATTAGCATAATCAAGGACGAGTCTCAACCTGGTAAATTCCACTTCTCCACTCTTCCATCAGACCACAGGTGCATAATTGTGAAAACGCATATCTCCTGATTCAGAAACAGTCTTGTTATGTATTGCCCTGAACAATAACATCCACTGGGTGAATAGTTAGGCAGTAATTTACTGAATAACTTCGAACATTGTACATCACAGTAATTTACACGAACTGGCTGAAACTTTATTAAGAATGTCCCGGTCGAGACTTGCGGAACTGCCGTGTTAACATCCGCAGATTGAACGGTATTCTCAATTTACTGCGCATGCTCCCCCGGTGATGTTCCTGGGGGGGGGGGGGGGGGGGGGGGTATCGGCGCGCATACGTAAAATATAACGGCACAAATACATGGACCTTATCCATCGGAGACAATCGGAGGGAACTTAAAATTGTAAATTTAACAGTAAAAAGAACGTTGAAATAATTCCCTTGCCGCTATCTTGCCTGGCGCCAGTTAACCTGCTGACGCACCCTCCAGGACCGGCGCTGGTGGGGAGTTTCTATTTGGGTATCTTCGTGCTCAGTTCGTGCACGGAACGGTTGGCTGTCAAGTTACCTGTTATTTGATGGAGCAACCATTTGTTCATCAACTGAACAACCTGGATGGCACCAGGGTATATTTATGTAGTTTCATCAGGTCTTTCATCTGTTCGGCTGCATACATGACCGAATTATCAGCAAATAACTCTCCCGAATCTCAGTCCTAATTCTGCCACTTGACTATTTCAGTGCCGGATCACGGTCTGCTGCCAGTTTTAGTCATGTACGAGTCAAGTTTAGAATTTGTCTTCGTCCCTAAATATTTGTGTTCTGGTGTTCTGTTGATTCATAGTTTTGTTTAGCGGCTTCCTGTATTTGGCGGACGAATTCCTGGAGCCATTGGAGTGATCTAATTAGAAACGCAGTCCGCTTGAACATCAATTTGGCGTAGGATGAGCTCGTTAATTCGTTTGGAGTAGTTCTATAATGTAAGAGGAAAAGGCTACATTTTGGTATCGTCGCCTTGAGTTTGCTTTGCAAGGCCTCATATCACAGTTTACCCAGCAATCTTTGCTGGGCCATTTGCTAGGCCTGCCAGGTGTCTAATACCATTCTTCTCTATAAACTTTGAATTCCGCACGTGAATGCCTACCATTGTTAGATATGATCATTTGCGGAATACCAAATGTAGCAAATACCGTTCGCAGGTTGGATATATTTGTAGTTGAGGACCACGACCGAAAGGTCGGCAACGCTTCTATTGATATTGAATGGACATCCACATGAACCAGAAACTTGGCTCCAAAATGATCCAAAATAAAGGGTATGGATGCGCTGCAACTGGGAATCAGAACAGGACCATATTTTGGGGGGCAGCCTTGGTGATGCACTTTGCGTCTTTTGCCAAACAGGGAAATGGCGTCCAATATTTTCAATATCAGTTTCCATATTCGGCCACCACTCGTTACTTTTCACGAGTGCCTTCATTCTAGCACACCTGGGTGAGAATCATGCAGAGTTCTCAGTATGCGTTTGAGGCCTCGAGTGGAAACCACTACTTGTTTACCGCATAATATGCAGCCATCCTGGAGGCTGAGCTCATGTTGTGAAAGGTAATTCGGCAGAAAGCCTGGCAGGCTAAACGACTTGTATTGTGTGCAGTTTTTCTCTCCAAATTTGAAGAAGGACATTCTTGCTATTGAGGGAGTGCAGCCTATTTTCACGAGTTTAATCCTTAGAATGGCGGGACCGTCAAATGTGGAAAGAATGGAGCGACTGGCCTCGTATACACTGAAATTTAGAAGGATTAGAGGGGATCTTATAGAAACATGCAAGATTATTAAGGGATTGGAAAAGGTGGTGGCAGGAAACATGTTCCCGAAGTTGGGGGACTCCAGAACCAGTGCCCACAGTTTAAGAATAAGGGATAGGTCATTTAGAACTGAGACGAGGAGAAACCTTTTCACCCAGAGAGTTATGAATCTATGGAATTCTCTGCATCAGAAGGCAGTGCAGGCCGATTCTCTGGATGCGTTCAGGAGGGTTAGGTAGAGCTCTTAAAGATAGCGGAGTCAAGGGAGATTTGGAGAAAGCAGGAACGGGGTACTGATTGTGGATGATCAGCCATGATCACAGTGAATGGCTGTGCTGGCTCGAACGGCCGAATGATCTACTTCTGCGCCTATTGTCTATTGTCTATTGTGTACTGTAGAACTCTTTTGTTTAGCTGTAATTAAAATGGATCGCGATCCGTCCATTGCGGAATGAGGAGATTTTTGATTGTGTTTCATATAGTTTTGGTAACAGGTGAACAGCTTCGAATGGAGACGTGCCAGGTACGTTGTCATAGAGGTTTCCACCAATATGTCTGATGGAGGAGAGCTCAGCCGGGGCCTCGCGAGTCGGAGGAGCCTCGTCTCGCGGATCGCAGTCCGCATCGGCGGAGCACAGGCCAAAGTCTTGTCTGATGATGCTGCTCTCCTTTAAACCATCACCACGCGAACGATATCCAGAACGATAAACTCATGACTGGACAGAAGTGCAGCGGGTAATCTTGTACTCCAATTCTTAATCCCCCTCCCTTCTCTGATGGTCACTCGATTATCTCTTGTCTTGAATTTCGACGTGACCATCTCGCTATATTTCCCGATTTTGATGCGCTCGGCGTCACGGATGCTCTTGTATGAGCCCAACGGAATCCCCAGCCGCGCGATGCACTCAGTCAGGACCTACAGCTGGACATACATTCCAAGATATATGGTTCCCAATAACACTAAAGGTGTCCCATATCTCGCAAGTCATGCTGGAGGACCATACGACACCTTTGACTAAACCGCATATGCGGCAAGCGAAAGTTACGCGTCAAATATTACCTGACCATCATTCAGCGTGTAGAAACAAGGAACTAGAGATGTTGGTTTATACCAACGGTATATATAAAGCGCTGCAGGAACTCGGTGAATCAAGGAGCATCTGTGGAGGAAAACGATAGGTAATGTTTCACATCGGGACTCTTTTTCACTCTCAGTCTTCCGTGCAAAGATTCTCGAGAAAAGACACCTAGAGCTTAAGCGCAACACTTCCACGTCCAAAACAACCTGTCACATTCCTTTTATTTTAACTTACCCGAATGTATCCCATCTAACTCTACCCTATGACACTATATCCTCTCAACTCCATGTGGCATATGCCCCTCATACTACCTGATAAATATCTGATGATGTGAAGAAGTTAACAAAAGCCCCCTCAATGTATGATAACATTGCGAAAAAACTCACTTAACTGTATGAAATAGTTGATAACCTTCAATATGATCAATGTTAGGCATTGCTTTAAAACTGCAAATTAATGAAGCGATTCATTATACCTAAATTCATATTCTTCATACATTTTTGTCTTATGGAAGGAAGTCTATCGGCCTGACATTTCAGAACCGATTGCTAGAGCAATGTTACATATAACTTTCCACAATTTAGAATAATTTCTATGGGGTTATGGGGAGAAGGCAGGAGAATGGGTTTGGGAAGGAGAATCGGAGCAGCCATGAGTGAATTGCGGAGAAGACTTGATGGTCCGACTGTCCTAGTTCAGCTCCTATTACTTATAAATATAGTCAGATAAAAAGCAGAGATTTTTTTAATTTTCGTGTAAAATTTACAGTGCTTCGTTCAATCCACCTTCACCACAATGAAGGGTCTTGACCCGAAACGTCACCCATTCCTTCTCTCCTGAGATGCTGCCTGACCTGCTGAGTTGCACCAGCATGTTGTGTCTACCTTACACATAATCAATTCGATACGGGTACCAATCTGATGTGAGTCACCAAGATGGTAATCGTTCAGGGTGGTCTATTGAGCAATGATAACCGTTGTGTTAACTATATAATAGATAGATTGTCCAGTATGTTCAAGCAAAGAGAAAAATAAGATTTTGCTGCAATCAGTTTATAATAATAATGCGTATGCTGTCAGTTACTGATACATCTTCTATTCTCGTCACTTTTCAACATTTCGCGGCGATTGCTTCCTCCTTTATCATCTTTCTTCTAGACTTCTGGGGGAACCTACCCACGTAACTGCAATCAATACTTGCAACTGACATTGATCGTTTGACAGGGTGAAATATAAGGAAGGGCCCGGTTGGATGAGTCTGCTAGCGCATAATTAAGTTAGTTTTCATAAAATGCTATTCTTGAAGTGTATTGGGCATCCCAATAATTGTATCTCAATCTTTTAACCATATAACATATAACAATTACAGCACGGAAACAGGCCAGTTTGTCCCTTCTAGTCCATGCCGAACACTTTCTCCGACCTAGTCCCATCTACCTGCTCTCAGACCATAACCCTCCAATCCCTTCCCATCCATATACCTATCTAATTTACTCTTAAATAATAAAATCGAGCCTGCCTCCACCACTTCCAACGGAAGCTCATTCCATACAGCCACCTCCCTCTGAGTAAAAAAGTTACCCCTCATGTTACCCCTAAACTTTTGTCCCTTAATTCTGAAGTTATGCCCCCTTGTTTGAATCTTCCCCACTCTCAAAGGGAAAATCTTACCCACGTCAACTCTGTCCGTCCCTCTTAAAATTTTAAAAACCTCTATCAAGTCCCCCCTTAACCTTCTGCGCTCCAAAGAATAAAGACCCAACCTGTTCAATCTCTCTCTGTAGCTTAACTGCTGAAACCCGGGCAACATTCTAGTAAATCTCCTCTGTACTCTCTCTCTATTTTGTTGACATCCTTCCTATAATTTGGCGACCAAAACTGCACACCATACTCCAGATTCGGCCTCACCATTGCCTTGTACAATTTTAACATTACGTCCCAACTTCTATATTCGATGCTCTGATTTATAAAGGCAAGCATACCAAACGCCTTCTTCACCACCCTATCCACATGAGATTCCACCTTCAGGGAACAATGCACAGTTATTCCCAGATCCCTCTGTTCCACTGCATTCCTCAATTCCCTACCATTTACCCTGTACGTCCTATTTTGATTTGTCCTACCAAAATGCAGCACCTCACACTTATCAACATTAAACTCCATCTGCCATCTTTCAGCCCACCCTTCCAAAAGGCCCAAGTCTCTCTGTAGACTTTGAAAATCGACTTCATTATTAACTACACCACCTATCTTCGTATCATCTGCATACTTACTAATCCAATTTGCCACACCATCATCCAGATCATTGATGTAAATGACAAACAACAGCAGACCCAACACAGATCCTTGGGGTACTCCACTAGACACTGGCCTCCAGCCTGACATACAGTTGTCTACCATTACCCTCTGGTATCTCCCATTCAGCCATTGTTGAATCCATCTTGCAACTTCACTATTAATACCCAACGATTTAACCTTCTTAATCAACCTTCCATGTGGAACTTTGTCAAATGCCTTACTGAAGTCCATATAGACAACATCCGCAGCCTTGGCCTCATCAATTTCCCTGGTAACCTCTTCAAAAAAATCAAGAAGATTAGTCAAACATGACCTTCCAGGCACAAATCCATGTTGACTGTTCCTAATCAGGCCTTGTTTATCCATATGTTTATATATATTGTCCCTAAGTATCTTTTCCATTAATTTTCCCACCACAGACGTCAAACTAACATGTCTATAATTGCTAGGTTTACTTTTATAACCTTTTTTAAACAAGGGCACAACATGCGCAATGCGCCAATCTTCCGGCACCATCCCCGTTTCTATTGACGTTTGAAATATTTCCGTCATAGCCCCTGCTATTTCTGCACTAACTTCCCTCAATGTCCTAGGGAATATCCTGTCAGGACCTGGAGACTTATCCACTTTTATATTTTTTAAAGTGTCCGTACCTCCTCTTCTTTGATCCTCATGGTTTCCATCACTACTCTACTTGTTTCGCTTACCTCGCATAATTCAATATCCTCCTTGGTGAATACCGAAGAAAAGAAATTGTTTAATATCTCCCCCATTTCTTCCGGCTCAGCACATAGCTGTCCACTCTGACTCTCTAATGGACCAATTTTGTCCCTCGCTATCCTTTTGCTATTGACATATCTGTAGAAACCCTTGGGGTTTACTTTTACATTACTTGCCAAAGCAACCTCATATCTTATTTTTGCTTTTCTAATTTCCTTCTTAAGATTCCTTTTACATTCTTCATATTCATCAAGAACCTTATTTACTCCCTGCCGCTTATATTTATTGTATATCTCCCTCTTTTTCCGAACCAAGTGTCCAATTTCCCTAGAAAACCACGGCTCTTTCAACTTATTATTCTTTCCTTTCCACCGAACAGGGACATAAAGACTCTGTACTCTTAAAATTTCACCTTTGAATGTCCTCCATTTCTCTATTATATCCTTCTCATAAAACAAAATGTCCCATTTCACTCCTTTTAAATCCTTTCTCATCTCCTCAAAGTTAGCCTTTCTCCAATCCAAAATCTCAACCCTTAGTCCAGTTCTGACCTTCTCCATAATTATATTGAAACTAATGGCATTGTGATCACTGGACCCAAAGTGCTCCTCAACACATACCTCCGTCACCTGACCCGTCTCATTTCCTAACAGGAGGTCCAACACTGCCCCTTCTCTGGTAGGTACCTCTACGTATTGCTGCAAAAAACTATCCTGCACACATTTTACAAACTCCAAACCATCCAGCCCTTTTACAGAATATGATTCCCAGTCTATGTGCGGAAAATTGAAATCACCCACATTCACTACTCTGTGCTTACTACTAATATCTGCTATTTCCTTACATATTTGCTCTTCCAATTCTCGTTCCCCATTTGGCGGTCTATAATACACCCCAATAAGTGTTGCTAAGCCTTTCTCATTTCTGAGTTCCACCCAAACAGCCTCCCTAGTCGAGCCTTCAAATCTATCCTGCCAGAGCACTGCTGTGATATCTTCCCTGACAAGCAATGCAACACCTCCACCTCTTGCCCCTCCGATTCTATCACATCTGAAGCAATGAAATCCTGGAATATTTAATTGGCAATCGCAACCATCCTGCTCCACGTTTCACTGATCGCCACAACATCATACTTCCAGATGTCAATCCAGGCTCTAAGCTCATCCACCTTTCTTACAATGCTCCTAGCATTAAAATATACACATTTAAGGGACCCATCACCTCTTATTCTCAGTTTATTTGAATCCCTGCCCCCTGCACCAGTCCCTGCCAAAGCAGATGTCCAATTTTAGCCAGTTCGTTTCCTACCATTTTCAGCTGTTTCTAAATATTAACAAGTAACAACAAGTATGCTACGATAAAATATAATACGATACAATACGATACGCTGGAACTTGATTTATCCCAGGAGGAAAATTGATCAGTTTATATTTTGCCGTGTTCATGATTTATAGCTGGTAACGTAAAATAACATTTTATCTTACTAGTATTGCAGTTATGCCTTCAGTTATAACTGTCAGTAGAAGCAGATTTTACAGCAGAAGCGGTCCCATCAGTAGAAGCAGATTTTACTCTCTTCCCAACCCACGCTGTTATTATTCTGGGCTACATGCAAGAACCGCGCACAGAGAGAGCTTTCGAAAACAGTTGCAAAAAACCCCCAAAAAACAATATGAGGAAAGATTAAAAAAAGTTAATGTGTTCTGCATTTAATCCCAGATAATACTGATAACAAAGAAAATCTGCAAAAAATACGTAAGTAAAATAAGGGTCCATGCATTAAATTTAAGTATTTGAAATTTTGATTATTTGACTGAAAGCATAACAACACAATTATGCAAGAAACAGGAGCAGTGAGTAGACCAGTAAGCATGTCAAGCCTGCCACATTTCCCAGAATCCCTCCTGAGTTTTCACACGAACAACTCAATTAACTGCAATCAATGGTTCAATGTTTCCTTCTGGATCACGTACACGAAGGTACAGTGAGGTTTATTTTTGTATACAGAGCATAAAAATTATCGCCACACATTAGTGCAATGCCCGGTTAAGTACTTAATGCATAGAAAGAGGCCATTGAGTCTTTAAGCAAGACTGGCCAGGCTTCGCGCAATTTCACAGTCCCAGCAGCAGCTGGCCATAAAGGATTCAGATTGCGCCTGAATTTAAAGGATGAGCTTTTAACCAATAATTTTCAAATTTGGGGGCTGGACTGCATCCAGAGCAAGAAATAACTACACGTATGAAATTTAGGAACACCACAAGAAACGTATTTTAAATCAATTTAAGGGATATGCAGTGAAGCAGAGAAGCTGCCAGCGCAACAGTAAACAGTCTTGATCCTTAAACGTCCAGTCGTTTGAACTGCGCAATAATATAAGGCACACTGACCACTAGGTGAATTGCATCATTAATGGCTGCGTTCCTTCTCAGAGCACTGTCTGAGGACACGGCAAGTAAGTCACATTCTTGAAAACTCTGTCATAATCCTGTATTATCGAGGGGGACAGTTTGAGGAGTAGAAGCAGTTATAAAGGGAGATCGCATAGGCGGGGCTATTGTTGCCTGGAATGTATTGTGTGCAGATACAAGATAAAGGGATTAACGTTTACTACAAAATAACCTCCATAATAGTCCGATTAAAGGTAGCCCACGTGTCTCCAATGAGACAGATTGATCGTCAGGCAACCTCTCTAATTGTTGATAAGATCGTTCTGTTGTCACGTAACAGCTGGGTAGAAACTTGAATCATCTTGTACGGTTCACTTCCACGTATGTGCGCCGATATCCTATGCGCATGGACGCCAGTATCCCTGCCGGCCAGGAACACCATCCAAACAGAGGGCGATCATTCCTGACTTGCGCAGGACTCGGCCGGGTCACAGTTGGTTAGGATTTAGTCACCTGTGACCCGGCGAAAGCATAACCAACCAAACGGTTATGCTTGAACCAAGTTACTCTCATGAACAATGTTGGAAATTACTCACTTCGTGTTCGTTATTGCTCCTAGCAATGCATAACAATTGGCAAAGAGATTTTTTTTAAAGAAACACATGTGGCATATCCACTTCAATCACCTAATCCGTTCAGTTCAGTTCAGTTTAGTGTATTGTTACATGTATCGAATTACCGTGAAAGGCTTTTGTTGCGTGGTATCCAGTCAGACGAAACACAATACATGATTGCAATTGAGCCATTTGCAGGATATGAATATAATGATAAAGGAATAACGATTAGTGTAAGGTTAGTGCTGGTTCTCGATTCCCCTGCTCTGGGCAACCATCTTATAGCCACGCTGGACGAACCGTTAGGAATGTCACATCTGACGACTGCCGTGACATCCTCCGTAACCAATAATACAAGACTCCATCCACTTTTACTGTATCTCTCCCCTGAAGCATCTGTATTCTGGAACATTAAGCTGCCAGTTTTGCCCCTTTCAACCGGATTTCTGGAATGGCTGCAAAGTCTCTTTCTCACGTTACTATCTTTGCCCTAAGTTTATGTGACTTACCGGTCTGTCCTCTCCCATTAAAGTATGTGCATTACATACCAACAGCCCTTCATCGACCAAACGCAGGCAGATGGGATCAGTGTCTTGGGGACTGGTTGTCGGGTGTGGGGTGGTTGGGCAGAAGGGCCTGCTTCCACGCTGTATCTATTACACTATGTTGTAAATCGTGTGCAGGTACAACGTGTTTTCTACTTTCTGTTGGATTGATTCTACGTTCGTATGGACGATTCTGTTATCTCAGCTCAATTAATCACGTTTTTTTTACACTTGTTGAAATGAACAGCTCAAGTAACTAATTACAATTGACCGATTTTTAATTTCACATTCCAGCTGACAAGTTTGAGATGGGTAAGTTACTTTACAGTGACTTTACAGTGACGATAGTTATAAATTGTTATATCCATTATATGCACACATTGTAATTTAAGACTTTCTCGAATCTCAACGAATGACAAATCCTTTCACGTAACGCAAGCCGCGTATCAGATAGGCCATCTTGAGCAAACAACGTGCAACAATTTGGTCCTTCCTCCACATACATTTTAATCAGGAAAAATACGACGTCCTTCAGCTGGCTCCCCGTCATCCACAGTACGATGGCAAAACATTTTTTAACTGTGTCTTCGCTTTCCACTAAATTGTTGAGTGAAAATCTGCAAAATTGTTGGATACAAATCTGACCATACAAGAACACGCACAGCACGTTTCAGTCTTGAAATAGTGTGTTTCGTTAAGATATGTAGCGCGGAAACAGGCCCTTCGTCCAGCCGAGTCCGCACCGATCAGCGATCGCCGCACATTAGCACTATCCCACTACTAGGGCAATTTACACAAATACCAAGCCAATTAACCTACATACCTGTAAGTCTTTGGAGTGTGAGAGGAAACCTAGCAGCTGCGGCTCATCTGCAGTCCGTCTGTCTTTTGTGTTTTATGTTGTTTTTTTGTCTTCTTTGTAGTGTTCAGATGAGATGTAGTTGTTTGTGGCTGTGTACTATGTGAGGGGGGGGGTAACTGTAAAATTCTGTCTTCCGAACGGAGACGCGACCTATTTTCTGGGTCGTGTCTGCGTTCCCGCAGCGGCCTACCATCGGTCAAACATCTGGAACTGGCTGCCTCCCCCTGGGACCACCTGGGCTCTGGTTCGCAGAGCCCGCGGACCGGACTTACTATCTTACTATCTGCCGAGCATCGGAGGCTGTGGTGGTGCTGCGAGTGCGGCTGCGACTCGCCTTCGGAGGCGCCGGAGGCTTCGGCGAGGGCCGCGTGGATGTCGGAAGCTCGCAAGCCCCTGGGTGGGGGCCGACATCGGGAGCTCCGGAAGCGGCAGCGTCTTCGCCCGCCCCGAATCGAGGGGATTGGGTCGGCCCGCTGCGGACCTTCCACCGTCCGGCGCGGCCTGGAACGTGGCAAGTTCAACAGCCTGACCGCGGGAGAAGACAGCAGGGGAAGAGAAACTACAGTGAGGAGTTGACTGGAGGAGACTCACTGGAATGGATTTTTCTTTTTTTTGTTTTTGTTGGTTGTGATTGTGTGTGAAATTGTTTATTTTTATTGCCCTATTGCTGGACTGTGGGTGACCTTTCATTTCATTGTATATCTTGTATGTGCATGTGATAAATAAACTTGACTTGACTTGAAAACCCACGCAGTCACGGGGAGAACGTCCAAACCGTACAGAGAGCACCCAAAGTCGGACAACTCTGCAGCAGCGTCACTGTGCCATTTTGAGTGTGTGCGGTAATGCGAAAATAATTGACCCTTTGTTTTAAAATATTCAAGGGCCGCTGGTGCCCTGAGGTGCAACCATTATTGTGCCGTGACTGAGAGAAAATGACTAAGGTTTTATGGAAAACCAAAATAATTACCTGCTCCGATTCTGTGAGGGTCCACTTCTGCTAAAGAAAAAAGTCCAGTAAAATTTCAATTATGTTAAATAAAGTAAGGAGTTTATTGCCACCAGGTAATATGCGTTAATTAAGCTTCACAAATATGCAGAGTAATACATTTTCTTCACAATTACATTCATATTTGCAGCGTATACTACCCATTTGTTGATACGTTCCTTATGTAGAGAACATGTAAAGTTGAATTCAAAATTGTTGAGGCGGCAAACAAGTGCACTCAGAGGAATTGTTTCGAGTTCTGTTCAAATACATATCAGAAAATATTAACAGTGTTAAAGCATGACTGATAGTGTTTATTGAAAATAAGTATCTGGATGCAAACTGGGAACAGTTATATTGACGGAAGGACGAAAATTCATGTAGGGATAGATATGAAGATATTAAGCAACGAGAGGAATAATAGGAAAAATACAAGAGAAAATAGGGTTGGGACACAAAGAACTGCAAATACTGGATCCTGAGTTAAACACGAAGTGCAAGGTTAACACAGGGGCACGCATTATCTTTGGGGGACATGGATCCGTTCAGTTTCGGGGACACTTCAATCGGACATTACTGTCCTGTATTAACTGGAGGTAATCTAAATTATTTGGGAAGTCTTAATAACAGACGGAATGTCCATTAAGTGGACGTTGCATCGGTGGATATTCTTTGAAAAAAAAAATCTTGAAATGTCTGGCTTGAGCGCTTTCCTCTGTAAGAGCGATCGCCATTCGCACAGACCGTATTTCTCTTCACCGGTGACCATATTAGAGTAAAAGGAAAATCTGATCATTAGTAAGGCTAAAATGCTGGAGAAACTCAGTAGGCCATGTAGGATATATGGAGAACATGTATAGTTGGCTCTTCGGTTCGGGACCTCAGACAATACCCAGTCTAGGATGGCCTGCCCTCGAGTCGGCACTTCTACATATTGGTTTAAAAAAACACCCCGTACACATTCCTGGAAAGCCTCTTCCTCAGGACTGCTACCAATTTGGTTGGCCCAATCCACATGTAGATTAAATTCTCCCATGATAACTGCTGTACCTTTGCTATACGCATCACTAATTTCCTGCTTGATGCTATCCCTAACCTCCCTACTTGCTGTTTGGTTGCCTGTGTGCAACGCTAACAAGCATTTTCTGCCCTTGGCTATTTCGCAGTTCTACCCATACCGAATCTACAGCATCCAAACTAAAGTCCCTCCTTGCTATTGCATTCATCTTCACTTTAACCAACAATGCCGCCCCACTATCTCTTCCTCTGTCTATACTTCCTGAATATTAAATATCCCTGTATGTTTATCTCCCAGCCTTGGTCACCTTCGATCCATGTGTCCGTAATTCCAACTCTATCATATTCCTTAACTACTAACGACATTCAATTCATCCACCTTATTTCGAATGCTCCTCGTATTGAGGCACAATGCTTTCAGGTTTGTTTTTCTTATCTCCCTTCTACCTTTTGCCTCTGTCCTCTTTTACGGGCCCCTGTCTCCTTACATTGGTTCCCATCCCCCTGCCCTGTCAGTTTCAACATGACATTTCCTACACTACCTTTCCCGTTAACTGCACGCTTACGCTCCTACGTTGTTGACTCCCCCCCCCCCCGCCCCCCCACCACACTGTTTAGTTTAAATCCACCTATGCAGCACTAGCAAACCTGCCTGCCTGAATGTCAGTCCGCTTCCAATTAACTTACAACTCGTCCCTTTTGTACCGGTCATCCGTGCCCCAGTAGAGATCCCAGTGATCTAGAAATATTAATCTCTGCCACCTGCACCCACTCCTCAGCCATTCATTCAGATCCCCTATCTCCCTGTTCCCACCATAACTACCACGAGCTATGGAAGTAGCCATGAGAGAACCACCTTTGAAGTCCTGCTTTTCAGCCTCCTACCTAGTTCTCTATGCTTACGTTGCGAAACCTCCTTCCTCTTCTTATCGACGTCATTTATGCCAACATGCATAACTACTTCCGGGTGTTCACCGTCCCTCTCATGGATGTTCTTAATTCGGTCTGAGACATCTTGGACCCTGGCACCAGGGGGCAACACACCATCCCCGAGTCTCAACTGTTGCCACTGAAACTCGTTACGCACCTCTGACAAAGGAGTCATACACCACTATGGGTCTGCCGGACGTCGATCTCGACGGTCGAGTCTCAGTACCAGGATTCGAGTCACGGACCTGTCCGCTGCTCAGATACGAAGCGTTGTCTGCCACGCCAGCTCCCAAGGAGTACCTGTTTTCAAGAGATATATCCACTGAGGTATCCTGCACTAGTTTCATCCCCTATAGATTCTAGACTTACGTCATATTACCCTTAGTTGTTCGCCAGCACACAGGTACAGTTTTACGCGAATTGCCAGAATGGACGTCCGCGCATTATGTCAAGGCATTAAAAATGTTACGTTTTATTTCTGTACACTAGTCTGCGTATATTGTATGCTTCAATACTTACTGCATTTCTGTTCAAGATCCTGCAATTCTGAGCAATATATAGATGTTAGAAATAATGCTAACAACACGAACTTATCACCATATAAAATAAAATAAGTAAAATGGAGCATGCAGAATAGAGGTGCAATGGCAATTAGCAAACTTTAGACATTGCGCCCGAGCTTATATTTACCAATGTTCAAATAATTCCTCCACTCTCATTATGTTTTCAGTCCCTTGGGTACAGTTCAAAACGCAAAGATATAGCAGCTGCTGGAAGTCTGAATAAATCTGAAAACGAATAATTGCTTAACAGTTCAGGAAGCACGGTTGGAGAAAAGGGGACGTTATTGAACGATGCACCGCCAATCACTTACCAGGGCGATGCAAAATTAGAAAACATACACGTTTATGTTACAGAAAAGGAAAGTGCTAAAGTAAATTTAAAATACATTTCTACCTCTGACGGGTTTGGGAACTGGGGTTGGGTGGTGCATGCTGACGATGCAAACATGGATAATGTCGAGGATCAGTGCAGTCTGCTGTGAAATTTCAGAACTATTTTTAGTACAACAGAATGTGTACACTAAGGAATGAAGGGGTGATGCGTCTTTTCCTGTGCTATAATCCAATATGTTCTCCATGACAATTAAAAGGAATGTGACATTGTTGGAATGAAAGCAAAAAAGTATGGCGGCTTCCAAGGGTCGGGCCATACCGCTACCGACCCCTCGGCACGGGAGTGAACCGGTCCAGGGGGCGGCCCTTAGCTACGTGTATAAAGGACGGGGTTTAGGCGCGATCGCTCTCTGGCACACGCGACTGGTCTAGCGAAACCATTAAAAACATCGCTTCCGAAATACCCGGCTCCTCGCCTTTATTTCGAGCTTTTTCGACGCGCCACAATTAGTGACCCCTGACGGTCCATTGCTGACATAATGGACTCAAAATGGAAAGCCGACCGTTCGTCCGGCTCACAGGCCGACCAGGCCACATCTGTCGACGCGGTTTCCATCGAACTGCCGACATTCTGGACCACCCGGCCTCGCGTTTGGTTTTACCAAGCGGAGACTCAGTTCCAGCTACGGGGCATCACGACGGACGACACCCGCTTTTTCTACCTGGTGGGAGCCCTTGCCCAGGGCACGGCCGAAGAGGTCACAGAGTTCCTCGTGGACCCGCCGGCCCACGATAAGTATAAAGCCCTGAAGGAGTTGCTGCTCCGACCTTATGGAATTACCAGAATGGAACGGGCTGAAAGGCTCCTCCACATGCAGGGCCTCGGCGACCGGCGCCCATCAAGCCTCCTCAATGAGATGGTCGCGCTACTCGACGGGCACTGGCCGTGCTTGATGTTCGAGTACACCTACCTGCATCTGCTGCCGGCCGACATCCGCCTGCACTAACAGACGCCTCCTTCGCCGACACCCGGGCCCTCGGCAGGCGCGCGGACGCGCTGTGGATGGCGCGCCAGGATGACATCAGCGCCCTGAACGTCACTCCAGCAGCGCCCGATATCCTCCGGTCGTGCGGGGGTGCTGTGGAAGGAGTGGCAGCTGCGCCCCGGAGACCTGTGAGATCGCACACCTTGGCCGTTGCGGGTCCTGCACCTGCAGTCCCGCATCAGCAGGATCTAGCCAGCACCAGCAGGAGGCAATGGTGCTGTTACCACCAGCGCTGGGGTGTTGCAGCCCGACAATGCCGCCAGCCGTGCACATTCCCGGGGAACGCTGGGGCCGGCTGAAAATAGTCCCCGCGGCGGCCGGCCAGATTCACCGCCTCTTCGGCTGGGATCGGCGCTCCGGGAGCTGCTTTCTCGTGGATACCGGGATGGAGCTGAGCGCCTGCCCCCTTCGCTGCTGGAGATTCGATCTGGGATGCGAGGGGCCGTCCTCACCGCTGCAAACGGAAAGCACATCCGTATTTATAGGGTCCGCACGGTTAACATCGTTTTCGGTTCCTGCCATTTCACGTGGCAGTTCACAATTGCAAACGTCTCCCAGCCGTTGCTCCCGGCCGACTTTCTGCGGGATCCTTCTCCCCTGGTGGGCGTCAGGCAGCAGTGCTTGGTCCACGCCGCCATGATGGAGTCCGTCGCGTTGCGTCTGCATGAGTCCATTGCAGGCGCGCTATCGTCTGTGGACTCGTATTTCGCTCTTGTTCTGGCAGAGTTGCCGGAAATCATGACCCCGCAATTCCGGTCGTCGACCCCCAAGCACGGGGACGTCCATTTCATTATAACTACCGGCCCACCCATCCACGCATGAGCACGCCGACTGCCGCCCGATAAGCTACGTCTGACACGGCAGGAGTTCCGCACGATGGCGTCTTTGGGGATCTTCCGCCCTTCCAACAGCCCATGGGCATCCCCACTCCACATGGTCCCCAAGGCAAACGGGGGCTGGAGAACTTGCGGGGATTTTCGGGGAATTCGTGCCCTTGTCGCCAGGACAGGAGAAACTGCCCTCGTCCGCCTGACAGCGCCTTCGCGAGCAAGTTGGCAAGCTCGCACCCGTGCAGACGTTCCGCATCGGGACATTCCGCCCGTACGTGCCATCGGCCATCCGGAACTGCGCCTATTTGTTCCTGCGCCGTGACGCCCACCGGACGCCGCTCCAGAGGCCATATGTGGGCCCGTACCGGGTGCTGGAGCACGGGCAGACAACCTTTGTCTTGGACATGGGGGGGCGGCCGGAGGCCATGTCAATTGACCACTTAAGGCCGGCGCACTTGGACATCGACATACCGGTGCGGGTTGCCCAGCCTCGGCCACGAGGTCGCCCCCCCTTTGCGGATCCCTCCACTTGTCCCACCACCTGTCCCTCCGCCTGTCCCTCCAACTGTGCCTCCTCCCGCGCTTCTGTCGGCCGATTTTCGTACGCGGTCCGGTCGGGTTGTGCGACCGCCAGTGCTTTTCGTGCCTGTGGTTCTGGGGGGGGGGTCCTGTGGCGGCTCCCAAGGATCGCGCCATACCATTATCGACCCCTCGGCACGGGAATGGACCGGTCCAGGGGGGCGGCCCTTAGCTATGGGTATAAAGGACGGGGTTTTAGGCGCGATCGCTCACAGGCAGACTCGACTGGTCTAGAGAACCCATTAAACACATCGCTCCCGAAACACCCGGCTCCTCGCCTTTATTTCGAGCATTTTCGACGCGCCACAACAGTAACTTAAGGATAAGGGGTTTGCCATTGCGGACTGAGTGAAGAAAAAAATTTCACCCAAGAGCCGTGTGTCTGTGGAATTCTCTGCCATAAAAGGCAGTGGATGCCAATTTACTGGATGTTTTCAAGAGAGAGTTAGATATAACTCTGAATCAAGGAATATGGGGGGAAAGCAGGAACGATTTTGGATGACCAGTCATGATCATATTGAATGGCTCCAAGGGCCGAATCGCTTAATGCTGCACGAATGTTTCTAACATAACTTTCACAGTGTGGACTAATGAAATGTTTGCTTGTTCAAATGGTAGTTAAGGACACAGTGTTAAAAAGCAGTAAACATTTAGCACGTCCACACAACATGCAATTCGAAAAGGGAAAGTTTGTTGCTTTCCAAATATTGCAATAGCATTGTTGTGGCAGTGTAAATGCACTATCAGATTTGCATGACAATACGTTGAATATTCAGTGTACATTTTAACTTCCTTAATAATAACAGACAGATTTGTTACGGGGGCGTGCGGGGCCGCGTCATCAGAGTGGGTGAGCGGGCTAGCCTTATCTAATGTGAGCCTTGACTAATATATCCAGGCAAGTTGCATGTTCTGCCACGTGACGATTACCTGTATTCGCTGCTGACTCAACTGGCCTACACAAATATCTTCGTTAATCAGCACGATTCATGCAGAAATGACATTTTCCATGATTGTGAACCCCATTTCCGTTGCAAAATAATGAGAAGGCAACAAAACCTAGCAGCACCGGAAGTGGTGAAAACCTCGTAAGTTGCTCTCCAAAGTGAAGCGGCGAATTTTTGAAATTGAGCGAACTGTATGTTATCACCGCACGAAACGGAATTGAACTAAAACGATCAAACAATAATATGAATGGAGTTCGTCAAATCCGTTCAGATTAACTGCTTCCAACGTGGTCGGTGGTGAGCAGGAGCGTGTAACTGCAAGCGAAGCAGGAGGGGAAAAGAGGTAAGGGCAGTTGTAGATGAGCCTCAGCCAAGCAGCTTGCCTAGCAGGTGACAGATTATTGCAGCTAGCGCAGCAGATCGTGGGGCTGCAGAAATGATAAGTAACATAACCAGGGTACCATTTTTGAAGGGGGCAGTCAACAAGAGAGAGACAAGAAAAACGTGGTAATGGAATATTAAGGGGAATAAACACTATTCTCTGTCAAGACGATCGAGAGCCCGAAGGCTGTGTTGTCTGCCAGGTGCCCGGGTTCGGAATACCTCGTCTGACCTACAGACGAACTTGGAGTCGTAGGCGAAAGGTCCAGTCGCCGTGGTCCAGTCATCGTGGTCCATTTGGTTATAAATGCCGTTGCTAGAACAAAGGAAAATGTTCGGCTGGGGGATTGTTTCGTAGCAAGGGACCAAAAATAAACAAATCTCTGGATTGCTAGCTGAGCCACGAGCAAATTGGCATCGGGAAGAATACTATACGCGCTGCCCAAAGACTGGTGTTGAAGTAGTGGATTTAAATTCGTAGACCATTGGCACCGTTAGTGGGGAAGGAGAGAGCTGTTTCCAGTGGATGGACTTCACATGAATCCGGCTGCGACCAAGGTCCTGCCAAATCGTATAGCCAGAGCTGTAGATAAGGTCTTAGACTAAATACTGTGGGGAGGGGAGGGGGGGTTAGAAATTGAAAAATGTATGCATCACGTTAAAGGAAAGGAGAGTGTTGGGGAGGTCACTGACATCTCCAGAAGTAATCGCTAATAATATTAATAATAATAATCATAATAATCATAATAATCATAATAATCATAATAATCATAATAATCATAATAATCATAATAATAATAATAATAATAATAATAATAATAATAATAATAATAATAATAATAATAATAATAATAATAATAATAATAATCATCATCATCATCATCATCATCATCATCATCATCATCATCATCATCATCATCATCATAATAATAATAATAATAATAATAATAATAATAATAATAATAATAATAATAATAATAATAATAATAATAATAATAATAATAATAATAATAATAATAATAATAATAATAATAATAATAATAATAATAATAATAATAATAATAATAATAATAATAATAATAATAATAATAATTTTCTTTATTTATCCCACACCGGGGAAATTTGCAGTGTTACAGCAGCAAAGTGGATAGCCAGAGACATCCATTATCAATAAAAATAAATATAAGGATAATTGTCATCATTTACTGTGTTTTTTTTTATTGTTACTGTTAACTGGTCTGTTGACTGGTCTGCTGGGAATAGCGCTGGTTGTGCAGTCTCATCCCGCTGTCGCAAACGAGAACGATATCCAAGACCATAACGCGCACCGGTGGGCTCGACACCACTACAGGCCGTCCAGGGGACAGCGGAGTAGCCGGGTGGCGAAGTCTGTCTAGGCCGAAGGACTCTCAGCGGTGGAGGCAATGGGAGCCTCGGCGACGGCTGGAACCTCGGCGGCAAATTGGGCTTCTGCGGCAAATGGGCGTCGGTGACTTGTGTGGCCTCGCGGTCAATGACCGTGAGGGGACAGGGGAAGACAATGGGGACCCAACGTGGGGAGACCTCCGTGAAGAACAATGGAGGACACGGCGTGGGGAGACCACCGTGCGTTGCTCGGTGTACAAAGTGGGACCGTAGAGGGGGGGGGGGGGGACGTGGGGGGTAGGTGCACTCTAGTTTAGAATTTCTGCCCAGAGGATACGTCTGGGTTTGATTGTTTGTTTATTCATTTGTTCCGGTGAAGGCGCTGTGCACACATCAGTTAGCCAACAATCGCTTGTGGTTTTCTTTTTTGGTTTCACTTTTAATTTCAAGTGTTTGTGTACCGTGTGCGTTGTGACTGCTGGCAAACCAATTTCCCTCCGGGATGAATAAAGTTTTATCGTATCGTATATGCCACTTCCACAATCGCGAGAGGTTCCCTAATTGGCTGAGTTTCAGCACCAGTTTAGTTTTTGTTCTTGGTTACAGCAGCTGCAGTGTTTAGTGTTTCGGGACTACTTTGCATTTTCCCATCCTCAGTTTCGTGCAGAAAGTGACGCATCTTTGGAACATATCGACCACAGTGAAGGCTGGAGAGCATTATCCGAGGGCAATGTATTAAGAACACGTCCTGGGAGAAACAGAGCGAGAAAGTGATATACTGGTTTGAAGTTTATACCTTTCACTTTTTCGTACAATGCTTCCTCTGCGGAAATAATAGAATGAATTATTTCTCATAAGCCAAGCCAAGTTCGAAGTGCAGTTTTACACCGGTACTGTAGATAATTTTATTTAACACTGCACCGTGCTCAATGATGTCGAATAAAATATCGAGGATTCATCCCAAGCATATAAGAGGTCCATTCATTGAAAGACACACCATGAAGGCAGGTCCTTTGGTCATCCGTTAACCATTGGTCATCCGTTCACACTAGTTCTATGCTATTCCACTTTGGCGTTCACATCCTACCCACTTGGGGGAATTTATGGCGACACTTTCTCTACCGCCATTGGGATGCATGATGAAACTGGATTACACGGAGGAAGTCCACGCGCTCAAAGTGAGAACATTTGAACTACACACCGACAGCACCCGTGGACGGAACCGAATCCTTGTGTCTCAGCATGGGAAGCGGTCGTGATTCAGATAACAGCGGGGAAGAAATTGTTCTTGAACCTGCTGCACGTCGTTTCAAGCTTTCGCATCATCTGCCGACAGGGAAGAGGAAAGAACAGAATGAAACATGCGAGTGGCCCTGATTATAATGGTCGCTTTCCCAAGTCAGCGTGACGTGTAGTGGGGTCGTGAAAGGGACACTTTTTTTGCATCATGTACTGGGCTGTATTCATAACTATGTATTTTTTATGGCCTTGGGCAGACCAGCTTCCCTTCTAAGCTGTGATGCATCGGATTTCAATGATTTCCATTGTATATTTGTAGAAACTGGCATGGGGCACGGGGCACATGCCGAATTCCCTTCAATTTTTGCATATTAACGTGCGTGTATGTGTTTTATTTATCACAACATAAATCCGGCTGCTACACACCATATATTTGGCGATACTTACACCATGGAACTATTGATCATCTCTTCCTCACCATGAGTTCATATTGCCACGTGTGCGCCAGCCCTCTATCATCATCATATCATATCATATATATACAGCCGGAAACAGGCCTTTTCGGCCCACCAAGTCCGTGCCGCCCAACGATCCCCGTACATTAACACTATCCTACACCCACTAGGGACAATTTTTACATTTACCCAGCCAATTAACCTACATACCTGTACATCTTTGGAGTGTGGGAGGAAACCGAAGATCTCGGAGAAAACCCACGCAGGTCACGGGGAGAACGTACAAACTCCTTACAGTGCAGCACCCGTAGTCAGGATCGAACCTGAGTCTCCGGCGCTGCATTCGCTGTAAAGCAGCAACTCTACCGCTGCGCTACCGTGCCGCTCTATCTGAGGTCGATGACTAGCTCTAACTGACATTGGGGAATTCGTTGCCGCTTTTTACCTAGTCGCATTAAGCTGCCTGTTTCCTACTTATGTTCCATCTCGTCGTAGTTTAAAATCCGACGTACTTTGTGGATGGCATCTGCAAACTTGTAAATTCATTTAGAGCAGAATTTCGCCTTACGCACGTGAGTATACAAGCGGTTTAGTCATATCTGATAATACAGTTTTTCTGGGCAATCGCTGTTGAGAGTTGTCGCAGCTGATGATTTGCGCCTTGGTTTTTAATTTCATTCTGCCCTGATGGCATTCTGAGCATCATAGGTCGGGATCACTAGATTGAAACCCATCAGACTTGTGCACATATATATGAAATCAGCAAACAATGTCAACTTTATAACGTAGCGATTAATGCCTAATTTTCCTCAAAGATCAATAAGCATTTCACAAATGACATTGGGAACTGTAAAGATCCTGTTTAATAGGCATCTCACTTAGTGTGTTAATCGCCATTGTAAATCAATTGCTGAAAACACGTGAGGGGTTGCGTGGGGGAAAAACTGCTGACATCCACATTAGCGAGGCACACCGGCTGATACAAAACGCATTTTATCTCACCTGCAAACGCCAAAGCAGCTTTCAATTTCGACACCTCTACACAGGACAGAAAACAAAGATATCTTGAATAGTGTAAAGCTGAGGTGGTTTGTTGCACATCATTCTATGACAATTGTATTGGTTGAGTCATTTTCACATTAAAGGTTCAAAGATTCAAAGGTCAGTTTATTGTCACATGTACCAATTATGGTAAAGTGAAACTCGATTTACCATAGAACCATAAAAGCAACAAGGCACACAACTACATACAATTTGACATAAACAGCCACCGCAACGGACTTCCCACATTTCTCTGTGATGGAAAGCAATAAAGTCCAAGCTTCTTCCTCCTTATTCTCCCACAGTCGGGGCTGTCGAACCATTCGCAGTCGGCGATCGAAGTTCCCGCGTCGGGGTGGTCGAAGCTGCTGCGGCTTTGAGTTCCCGAAGTCGGTCTCTAACCAGAGACCGCGACCACCACGATGTTAAGTCCGTCAGGTTCCCGCGATTAAAGCTCAGAGGTCGATCCCTGGCAAAGAGATCGCGAGCTTCTCGATGGTAAGTCCGCAGGCTCCCGCGGATGCGGCTCCCAAAGGCGATCTCCAGCAGAGGCCGCCAACTCCTCGGTGTTGGGCCGCATTGCGAAAGGACATAACATATGGAGCAAAATCACATCTGCGTCTAGGTAAGAGATTTAAGAAGTTTTCCCCAACTCCCCCCCCCCCCCTCACCACCCACATAAAGCAAACTAACGAACACTAATACATACATTTAGCACATACTAAAACAAATACAAAGAAGGGGCAAACAAACTGTTGGCGATGCATCCATTGCTGGCTCCCGGTGGCAGTGGCATTAATGTTATGCTAAAGGGATTTTTAATACATTAAAGTTTATTAGAGATCCAGATTGTGCTTAATGCATAGTCTGAATATTTGGCCCACAATACTTATTTCCAATTGTTCGAAGATTTCGCGACATTTCCAGTTCAGTGAAAAGCATGGTTATCACTGTAGATCTTCATAACACATCAGTCTTTGGACTCCAATTCGATGAAAGTAACATTCACGGGACTCTTTAAAGATACAAGAACGTGCAACACACCTCTACAGGACAAAGCCTGTGCCAATGAAATCTAGGCACGTACGGGCCAATACGCCGGAATGATTTGATCATGAAATGCAATTCAGAGAGTTAGTAAGGAGACATGCATATCATTGTCAGATTAACTGACTAGTTGCGTCATGAATGGTCTTATTTAGAGCGGAAACCTGGGCATCAAATAAGAATGAATGAATGAATGAATGAATGAATGAATGAATGAATGAATGAATGAATGAATGAATGAATGAATGAATGAATGAATGAATGAATGAAAGAATGGATGAATGAATGAATGATTGAATGAATGAATGAATGAATGAATGAATGAATGAATGAATGAATGAATGAATGAATGAATGAATGAATGAATGAAGGAATGAATGAACGAACGAATGAATGAATGAATGAATGAATGAATGAATGAATGAATGAATGAATGAATGAATGAATGAATGAATGAATGAATGAATGAATGAATGAATGAATGAATGAATGAATGAATGAATGAATGAATGAATACGTTTATTGGCCAAGTAGGTACACATACAAGGAATGTGCATTGGTGCTCCGCTCGCAAGTAACAACACGATCATACGTTACATAATTAAGAAAAAAAGCATAAAACAGTAAAACATTAAGAATACAACATACAATAGACAACAGCCAACAGCCAACAGACAACAGACAATAGACAATAGACAATAGACAATAGACAATAGACAATAGACAATAGACAATAGACAATAGACAATAGACAATGCACAATAGACAGTAGGCAATAGACAATAGACAATAGACAATAGACAATAGACAATAGACAATATACACTAGACAATAGACAATAGACAATAGACAATAGACAATAGACAATAGACAATAGACAATAGACAATAGACAATAGACAATAGACAGTAGACAGTAGACATTAGACAGTAGACAATAGACAATAGACAATAGACAATAGACAATAGACAATAGACAATAGACAATAGACAATAGACAATAGACAATAGACAATAGACAATAGACAATAGACAATAGACAATAGACAATAGACATTACACAATCGGCAATCGACCATCGACAGTAGACAATAGACAATAGACAATAGACAACAGACAATAGACAATAGACAATAGACAATAGACAATATACAATAGACAATAGACAATAGACAATAGACAATAGACAATAGACAATAGACAATAGACAATAGACAATAGACAATAGACAATAGACAATAGACAATAGACAATAGACAATAGACAATAGACAATAGACAATAGACGACAGACGACAGACGATAGACGATAGACAATAGACAATAGACAATAGACAATAGACAATAGACAATAGACAATAGACAATAGACAATAGACAATAGGCAATAGACAACAGACAATAGACATTAGACAATAGACAATCGAGAATAGACAATAGACAATATACAATAGACAACAGACAACAGACAACAGACAACAGACAACAGACAACAGACAACAGACAACAGACAACAGACAACAGACAACAGACAACAGACAACAGACAACAGACAACAGACAACAGACAACAGACAACAGACAACAGACAACAGACAACAGACAACAGGCAACGGACAATGGACAATAGACAATAGACAATAGACAATAGACAATAGACAATAGACAATAGACAATAGACAATAGACAATAGACAATAGACAATAGACAATAGACAATAGACAATAGACAATAGACAATAGACAATAGACAATAGACAATAGACAATAGACAATAGACAATAGACAATAGACAATAGACAATAGACAATAGACAATAGACAATAGATAATAGACAATAGACAATAGAAAATAGAAATTGACAATAGGTGCAGGAGTAGACCTTTCGTCCCTTCGAGCCAGCACCGCCATTCAATGTGATCATGGCTGATCATTCACAATCAGTTCCTGCCTTCGCCCCATAGCCCCTGACTCCGCTACCATTAAGAGATCTATCTAACTCTCTCTTGAAAACATCCAGAGAATCGGCCTCCACTGCCTTCCGATGCAGAGAATTCCATAGATTTACAACTCTCTGAGTGAAAACGTTTTTCCTTATCTTCGTTCTGAATGACCTAATTCTTAAACTGTGGCCCCTGGTTCTGGACTCCCCAAACATTGGGAACATGTTCCCTGCCTCTAGAGTGTCCAATCCCTTAATAATCACACAGGTTTAAATAAGATCCCCTCTCTTCCTTCTAAATTCCAGTGTATACAAGCCCAAACGCTCCAGTCTTTCAACACACGACAGTCCCGCCATTCGGGGAATCAAACCAGTGAACCTGCGCTGCCCTCCCTCAATAGCAAGAATGTCCTTCCTCAAATTTGGAGACCAAAACTGCACACAGTCCTCCAGGTGTGGTCTCACTAGGGCCCTTTACAGCTGCAGAAGGATCTGCAAACTGCTAAGCTTTGTGATGTTTTTCAACTGGGACAGCACAAAAGTTTCAAATGTCTTCATGACTAAAGAGTAGAGTGCGACAGGCCAGTAGTCAATAAGACCAGTGATCCTTGTCTTTTGGGCACAGAGACAACCGTGGAGACTTTGAAGCAGGCAGGGACAGTACAGGTTTGCAGTGAGTGGTTGAAAATGTCTGTGTAGACTGGTGCCTGTTGTTCGACAAAGTGTTTGATGGTACAGGGGGAAACATTGTCCGGTCCTGGAGATTTCCCGATTTTCTGTCTCCTCAATAATCTCTCCACCACCTCAATTTCTATTGATGGAGATGGGGAAGTGGACAGGCTGATGTTGGGCAGCAGGGTGATTGGGTGGTGTGGGGATAGTGGACGAGAGCCCAGTCTTTGCAGACTGTAGTCAGGCTGTGAGTAGGTGTGAAGTGGTGATTGGGGACGGGAGGATGGGGTACCACGGTTATGTTTCTGTTTCTCGAACCTGCAGTAGAACTCGTTCAGGTCATTGGTCACCTGACGATTGTCGAAGGAGCGGGAGGTTTTCATCTTGTAGCTGGTGATTTCTTGTAAAACATTCCAAACTGAAGTAGAGTCATTTGCTGAGAACTTGCTCGTCAGCTTCTCAGAAAAGCTTTCCATGGCAGCTCTGATTCATCTTCTCAGCTTGTACTTGGCCTGCCTGTAGAAGTCTGTATCCCCGCTCCTGTAGACCTCATCTTTTGACTGGCGCAAGTGTCTGAGTTCTGCTGTGAACCAGGGTTTGTCGTTGTTGAAACAGATCCGGGTCTGAGTGGGAATGCAGCTGTCGTCGCAAAAGCTGACATAGGATGTAACAGTGCCTGTCAACTCATCGAGACTTGTGGTTTCTTCCCTGAACACATTCCAATCAGTGCAGTCAAAGCAGGACTGTAGTTTTCAAATCCCCTCGCTCGCCCAACTTTTCGTTGTTCTAATCGCAGGCTTAGCAGATTCTAGTTTCTTCCTGTAGGTCGGAATAAGGTGAACTAAACAATAATGAGAGAGACCTAGAGCCGACCGGGGAACAGAGCGATATGCGTTCTTGATTTCAGTGTAACAATCATCAAGTGTTCTCTCCCCTCTGGTGGGGCAGGTAATGTGAAGTCTGTATTTTGGGAGCTCACGAATGAGGATATCCTTGTTATAGCCCCCCCCCCAAAAAAAAACAATGGCCATGGAGTTGGGAAAGTTCCAGCAATATCTGGTCAGCGAGTTGCGTTTACGCCTCGTGTACGCAGGCTTGGGGGGGGGGGATGTAAACTCCAGCGAGAGTAAAGGTGGTAAATTCCCTCGGAGAATAAAAGGGTTTGCAGTTGATAAAGAAAGATTTTAGATTGGGGAACAGAAGTTAGACAATACCGCGATGTCGCTGCACCAATACCGGTTAGCATTGAAGCATATTCCACCTCCTCTTGCTTTTCCCGCTGCCACTGTGTAGTTGAAAGCCAGCCAGTTGCAGCGCATTGTCCGGGGTCAGCTCACAGAGCCAGGTCTCGGTGAAGCCCAGCCAAGGAGTATGTCCAAATACTCCAGTGGGTAAGTAAAATCCGGGACGATGTTTGAAGGTACCGTATATCTGATGTTAAGGAGTACGTCTCTCATGAAAGTGATCTTTGTTGGATTTTCACGGACGACACAAACGAACAAACACATACAAAACAGCAAGGAGCAGCACACCCTGGCAGCCACCGTCGGCGCCATCCAAATACATATTTCGAAATTTATTCGAATAATCATGTCAAGTAACGACTTGAAAAATGATACTTAATCTAGCACATGAGGGCCGATCAACCCTCAACGAACGCGAAGCTGATATTTGTGGATCGTCATTTCTCGTCTTGGGACCTATTTGTGTATTGTCTTCATCAGATCACGGAGCTGAATAACGAGCTTTGATGCCCACACAGAAGACTGAAATATAGCGTTGCGTACTGGTGCATTTGCAACCCCAATGCAGGTATACCATCAGATATTTTATGGGTTACTTGTTAATTCTGTTTGATTATGCAGTTTCAGTCCCTGTAACTGTATTTCTTCATGGGACCTCCCCATAATCGTTTTTACATATCTTCCATGAATAGGCTCTGATTTAAAGACATATATTTATGCACGCTGAAGTACACTTGTCCACGCTGGAGCATATTTGCACAGTTTTTAAAAATTGTTGATTGTTTGCGTAACATGGTGGGAATTCGTCAGTCTGCAGAAAGGTGCAGCCTGAAACTGCACCTATCTATGTTTTACAGGGATGCTACGTGATCCGCTGAGTTACTTCAGACATTTGTGTCTTTTTTGGTAAATGAATACCTGCTGTTCATTGTTTCTACATGGACATCTTAGGCACCGGATTAACTAACATGTCAATGTTTCACAGAAACAAATCAGAAACATGAAAATGCTGTTCCTTGGGGACAATCTTTCTGAACAAAATCATTTTAACGTTAAAATGAAGAATGACATAATTTCGAAGATCCTACCTGGGATTTCATCACTTTGTTTTGTTTCTGTAGAAATACTCGAAATCAGATAAATATATACTGATATGTTGGCAATAAATTTGCTCATTTTGCGATAACCTTTTACGGTATGAGCTCAATTTACCTTTTCGGATTCTAACAGCATATGGTGAAATAATGTTGTAATGCCCTATTTCTTACGTTTTGATGCCAACCCTTCCGCTATAGTGTATTATAATGTATTATTTTGCTTGTTTGTCGCAATATTCGCAATGCTATTTGAATTCAGCGTAGTTTCCTAGTGGTACTCGACCATCCAATTAAGGAAAATAACCAAAATTCGCTCGTGCTGAAAAGTACTATGCTCCGACGTTTTTGCATGTATCACTTTCGCAACACGCGTAAAGGATATCTGTTAAATTTCGCTTCCGTCAGTCCAGTAAACCAAAAATAATGAAATAAACAAGTCGAAACTTCCCATTTAAAAGTAGTTTATCTGGGATATAATCAAGATTCATCAACACCGAACAGCAGGTACCGCAGCAAATTCTGAGCATAAGGTGATGCAAATCAGAATGTTTCGTGATGTGAATTGGCATAAACCACGGAAAGAGGAAAATAATTAATGCTTCTGTTCGTGTGTGGAATACGAATCCTTATTAATATTTACTGGATATTGTGAAATGTGGATTAGCAGTTTTTGGACGAAGCAGGTTAGGGGAATCGGTTTTAAAATTCGCTCTGCCAATTTAACTGCAGTGTGCACAGTTAATCGCGATGGGCATTATTGGGGTGACAATGAGGAATAGCGCAGAAGGGAAGCTCCTTCCTTTCCACTGACTGCAGTCTACATTATGACGTTTGGCACGGCAAGAGTGCTTATTGGAATAGATGCATATTTGAGAAATCATCTCGATGGCGATTGCCCATGTGAAGCCAATGATCAATTTCAAACTAATAAAATACGTTTAAAAATCTGTTGTAACGTGGCTCAACTGAGCCTTCAATGCACCAGAGGACTACCGCAGTGCATTGAGGAATGCAGAGAGAGATATTGCAAGCAACAACAGACAGTTAACATTAGATCCGACGTGGTTCAACTGCAAAACAGCATGAAAATATATCAAAGAAACGAAACGCTATTCCAACAATCAAAAGAGTACGTCTAATATTTGAAGCCCCCCCCTCCCCCCCACCCCATATCACTGGATAGTGGATGTGGAAATTAGACAGTTTATGAACAAAGGAAGTTTCAAGCAAAAATCAATTTTCGACGATGGAGGGACCGAGCTGTTGAATGCTGCAAACAAAGGTGAAGGCATAATTTTCAGCCGTAGATGTTTATTGTATGATCACTTTGAGAATTGGCCACAAATATTCACGATCAGAATTGTTTACTTCATCGGTGTCATTACTTCTACCTGACATCAACACAAAGGTGATACCACTGCACACGATTATCGGTAATTGGTCCACGGCACATACCCAATGCCATATTGGTTACGTATCCCCTAAAACAATCGGAACATCACCAGGGTCGAATAATATCACTGCACTATTTCTATCTACTAACTATGGTGAAATACGGACCATACGTACGAAAAACATAAGATCAGGACAATCAGTCCACCTAACGCCAATGCCTCTACCCTCAGCGAATGCGACATTGACGAAGTTGTCCGGTGGCAGAGACCCAGCAAAGAACGTGCTGAACTGGACAAATAATGATTTAGTTCCCGCCCTCTTGAAAGTCTATCCACAGGGACAAGAGAAAGATATGAATTGCAAAGGAGGAATTCAAGTGATGACACAGGAGGTTACGGGAATGCCCGCAGACGGTAACATGTAGCGCCTCTTCCACTGAAGTAAACCGACCTCATGGTGCATTGTTTTCATAAACCTACGTCATTCATCGTCCAGAATAACACGCAGAGGAAACTGAGGGAAAGGTGTACATTGTTAATTGAAAGTAGAAAATACAGAAAACATAGATAATATGTACAGGAGGAGGCCATTTGGACCTTTGAACCAGCACTGTCATTCAGTGTAATCAATCACTATCAGCAACCCGTGTCTCCCTTCTCCCCATATCCCTTGATTCCACTAGCCCCCAGAGATCTATCTAACTCTTTTAAATCCATCCAGTGAATTGGGCTCGAGTGCATTCTGAGGCAGAGAATTCCACAAATTCAGAACTCTCTGGGTAATTTTTTTTCTCATGTCAGTGTTAAATTCCCTTTATTCTTGGACTGTGGGCCCTGGTTCAGGACTCCCTCAACATACCGAATATTGTTCCTGCAGCTAGCTTGTCCATTCCATTTATAATTTTATACGTTCTATAATACCCACTCTGATCCTTCTAAATTCCAATGAATACAAGCCTAGTCTTTCCAATCTTTCCCCACATGACAGTCTCACCATCCCGGGGATTAACCTCGTGAATCTACACTGCACTGCCTCAATAGCAAGGATGTCCTTCCCCAACTTAGGAGACGAAAAATGCACACAATACTGCAGATGTGGTCTCACCAGGGCCCTGTACTTCTGCTGAAGGACCACTTTACTCCTATACTCAAATCTTGCTGATGAAGGCTAAAATGTCATTAACTGTCTTCAGTGCCTGCTGTACCTGCATGTTTACTTTCAGTGACTGATGCACAAGGACATCCGGGTCTCGTTGCACTTCTCTTTTGCCTAATCTGACACTATTGAGATAATAATTTGCCTCTTTGTTTTTGCCGCCAAAGTGGATAATCTCACATTTACCTACATTTACTACATCCTCCATGCATCAGCCCACTCACTCAACCTGTCTAAGCCACCATGCAACCTACTAGCATCCTCTTCGCAGTTCACACTGCCACCCAGCTTTGTGTCATCTGCAAATTTGTTGGTGTTGCTATTAATCTGTATCTGTATCTTGACTTATAATCAACATCACTGGTCGTCACATACATTAGGAGGGTCGTGTGCCAAGTCGCAATTAAATATTAAAGTGGGCCTTAAAGGTCAAAATCTTAATATCTATTGTTTCCAACTTGGTCTTGATGACCAGAACGTCGGGAGCAGTGCGAATGTCATGGTGGAGATGATACCGTTCGTGAATTGTCTTCGGGTACAGTGAATACCTATAACAGTCTTTACTTGTTGGGACGATGTTGTATTTGAAAACCCCCGATTGCTCAATGGAAAAGTTATGGAATTAAAAGGGTGGAAGATCTTTATCATAAGGGAACTTTTCTTTCTTTTCAGGATTTACAGCAGAAGTACGGATTACATGTTAATAATTATTTTAGATATTTACAACTTAGAGATTATGTAAAATTACACATGCAAGAATATAAGTTTAGAGGTCCAGAAACTCTTGATGTATGCCTGAATCGACATTATAATTCAAATAAATTAATATCCTTTATTTATAATACTCTCCTAGACACTGACATTCCGTCATCAGAATCTTATAGACGAGCATGGGAGGACGAATTGAATCAACTCATAATGCAAGATATATGGGATGAAAGTTTACAACATATACACCAATGTTCATTAAATACTAGACATTCCTTAATACAATTTAAAATAATACATAGATTACATTATTCGAAGACGAAATTAAATAAGATTTTTCCTAGTATCTCTCCTATTTGTGATAAATGTCAATTTCAAGAAGCTAATTTAACTCATATTTTCGTAACTTGTATAAAAATGCAAAACTTCTGGTTGGAGATTTTTAAAATAGTTTCTAAAGTTATCAACAAGCAATTGCATATGGATCCAAAATTAATTATATTAGGATTATCAGAACATACTACAAACTTTACAACAAGTCAGGTACATTTTCTTGATTACAGTCTAATAACTGCGAAAAAAATAATACTTAAATTTTGAAAAAAAACAATAACCCCCACAATTAAAATGTGGACTACGGAAATGACAGAGACCCTGCATTTGGAAAAAATAAGATTTGCCTTAATTGACAAACCTGAGTTATTTTTTTAAATATGGTCTCCATTTATTGAATTTTTAGAAAAGTAAATGGGTTTGGCACAGGACTAAAATAAAAATTTAAAATTAAAAGTTGAAACTTGAGTTAAGGGTTGGATGTACAACTGTGGTTATTGTCTCCCGGATCTACTACCTTTAATTTTTATAGTTATATATTTTATTTTAATCCTCTTATTCTCTCTTCCCAATAGTTTATAGTTTTTTGTTTTTTGTTGTTGTTTTTTTTCCTTTCTTCTTTATTTTTTATTTTCTCTCTTTAAAAATTTTAAAATTGAAGCTATGTAAGAACTCTGTAACAAATGTGTCTTTTATTTCTATTTGTACATATGCTTTTCAAAAAAAAAAAAAAAAAAGAAAACCCCCGATTGCCTCGTCTTTGATTATCTGGATGAATATCTGGATGAATTTGAAGATTGAAGCTGACTCTTAATGTTGCTTGGAATAAACCCGTGCGTTTCTTTATAGATGGTCGTCAGACGTAATCTGGTTCTACGGTCTTGAAGAGTTTCCCACTCTAGATCAGCAAGAATTTTCGTGATACTAGACTCCCTATTGTAATCGCCAACTGTGAACAATGCAGCTCAAATTTGAATTATTTCTAACTTGTCCCCATCTGTTTCGTGTTGTGGATTCCAGACCGCGGAGCAATACTATAAGTTTAGGTCTTATAGGGTCTAGACTTGATTCTGTTGTTGCAATAATAAATATTTCTCTTCAGTAATCCCAGCATTCTGTTTGCCTTGTTGGTTGTTTGGTTGATGTGAGTAGACCATTTCAAAACAATGCTAAATTCCACTCTCAGGTCGGGATGATGTCACACCTCTTCCAGGGTGGAGTGCCCCAACTTGTACTTCAATGTAACCGGATTTCGCCTATGGGTGACTCTCATAGTGAAGCACTTAGAAGAATTGAAAGACATCTGCCAATTTCCTTCCCATTTGACTAAAGCATCAACGTCTTGCTGGAGACTTTCCGAATACTCCATGTATCGTATTCAATTACAGAGAATACAATCATCCGCAAAGAGTCTAACCTTTGAGTGGGCCTTCGAAGGCAGATCATGCCAAAAATAGTAAGGACCCCAGGACTGTACTCTGGGGACCCCAGATGAGACTTTAGCTCTATTGGACGAAACACCATCCAACACAACCTGTTGGTGAAGGTTTGTAAGGAAAGACCCAATCCACTTCAATGCTTTGTTTCTAATTCCCATGTGGCGATGTTTCATCAAAAGACGGCGTTGGGGCACGGAATCGAACGTCTTACTAATGTCCATGGAAATCAGATCCTCCTGGCATTTATCATCTAATATCTTTGCAAGGTCGTCAACAAGAGCAAATAATTGAGTGTTACAGGAACGCCCTTGTAGAAACCGTGTTGCACGTCGGCTAAGATGTGATATTGGTCGAAATGATTAATGATATGATATGTTGCAAAACCTTACATGGAATTGATGTCAACGAAATTGGCCTATAGTTTCCGGGGTTACTTCTATCGCCTTTCTTGTAAAGCTGAGTTACGTTAGCTTCACGCCATGCATTCGGTTAACAGCCAGAATGAAATGATTTCTGAAAAATCTTAGTTAACACTGGAGCAATTGAGGAGGCACATTTTTCTGGATCTTCACAGGATCTTCACAGGATTGGCGTCAGGACCCGATGCATTATTTGCATTCACATCTTGCAATGGCTTCTCAACACCTTGTTTGTTGATAACAATGTTCGGCTTGTCAGGAATATCAGAATAAGGCATATCAGGAAAATTGTTTGTGCCTTCGTTGGTAAAAACTGAACAAAATGGTCGTTGAATACGTTTGCCTTGTCTTCAGGAAGGCAAACTTTGGTTCCATCAGATGAAGACAATGTTGAGACACCAAACACCTCTTGCCGCTTTGACATGATGAAATTCCAGAACGGTTTGGTATTGTTACTCTCCAAACTACCACCGATGATAGTCTTGGATATGCTCCTTGGCTTTCCTAATTCTCCTGTCTGTGTGTCTACGATGCTGTTTTTAAATGGCCCAAACTGCTGAAGCAATGTTTCTTGGCTTTTCTGTACAGGCGCTTCCTTTTACAATTCCATCTCTTGTAGTAATTACTTATCCAGGGTAATTTCCATCTCGAAGAAGTAATTTTGGGGGGTATAAATTTGTCCATAGAATTCTGGACAAGTCGGTTTAATTCAGTCACTGGTTCATGAACAGTCTTTGACTCAATGTGGTCGGAAGTCAGCTTCTCGTCGAAGTTCCTGAGCCTGTCCCTTATGTCTTCAAACCTGGCTTTCCTGTAGAGAAAGATCTTACGTTTAGCTGCCCGGACTAACATCGGTCTCCCTGATACGTTCACAATCACTGCCTCGTGGTCGTTGATACCAGGATTTACTTCTGTGCGGTCCAGAAAAGATGGTGAGTTTGTGAAACACAAATCAAGGATGTTGTTAAGTCTCGTGGGTTCTTTCACTTGTTGATTTAAGTTGTGATCACGTGCAAGGTTCAACATTGCTTTACAATGTCCAGCAAAACATGCACCCTGTATGAACTTGAAGTTTTCCCAGTCCACATCAGGAAGATTGAAATCTCCCAGGAGCCACGCTGAAACTTGAGGTGGAAGTTTGCTCAGTGCACAATCAAGCTGCTTCACAGAGTCAACGTTGATAATTTGCGAGCGATAGAAAACTCCCTCGTACATAGGCTTCATCCCTTGCATACGAATGACAATAGACAATAGACAATAGGTGCAGGAGTAGGCCATTCAGCCCTTCGAGCCAGCACCGCCATTCAATGCGATCATGGCTGATCACTATCAATCAGTACCCCGTTCCTGCCTTCTCCCCATACCCCCTCACTCCGCTATCCTTAAGAGCTCTATCCAGCTCTCTCTTGAAAGCATCCAACGAACTGGCCTCCACTGCCTTCTGAGGCAGAGAATTCCACACCTTCACCACCCTCTGACTGAAAAAGTTCTTCCTCATCTCCGTTCTAAATGGCCTACCCCTTATTCTCAAACTGTGGCCCCTTGTTCTGGACTCCCCCAACATTGGGAACATGTTATCTGCCTCTAATGTGTCCAATCCCCTAATTATCTTATATGTTTCAATAAGATCCCCCCTCATCCTTCTAAATTCCAGTGTATACAAGCCCAATCGCTCCAGCCTTTCAACATACGACAGTCCCGCCATTCCGGGAATTAATCTAGTGAACCTACGCTGCACGCCCTCCATAGCAAGAATATCCTTCCTCAAATTTGGAGACCAAAACTGCACACAGTACTCCAGGTGCGGTCTCACCAGGGCCCGGTACAACTGTAGAAGGACCTCTTTGCTCCTATACTCAACTCCTCTTGTTACGAAGGCCAACATTCCATTGGCTTTCTTCACTGCCTGCTGAACCTGCATGCTTCCTTTCATTGACTGATGCACTAGGACACCCAGATCTCGTTGAACTCCCCCTCCTCCTAACTTGACACCATTCAGATAATAATCTGCCTTTCTATTCTTACTTCCAAAGTGAATAACCTCACACTTATCTACATTAAACTGCATCTGCCATGTATCCGCCCACTCACACAACCTGTCCAGGTCACCCTGCAGCCTTATTGCATCTTCCTCACAATTCACACTACCCCCCAACTTAGTATCATCTGCAAATTTGCTAATGGTACTTTTAATCCCTTCGTCTAAGTCATTAATGTATATCGTAAATAGCTGGGGTCCCAGCACCGAACCTTGCGGTACCCCACTGGTCACTGCCTGCCATTCCGAAAGGGACCCATTTATCCCCACTCTTTGCTTTCTGTCTGTTAACCAATTTTCTATCCATGTCAGTACCCTACCCCCAATACCATGTGCCCTAATTTTGCCCACTAATCTCCTATGTGGGACCTTGTCGAAGGCTTTCTGAAAGTCGAGGTACACCACATCCACTGACTCTCCCTTGTCAATTTTCCTAGTTACATCCTCAAAAAATTCCAGTAGATTTGTCAAGCATGATTTCCCCTTCGTAAATCCATGCTGACTCGGAACGATCCCGTTACTGCTATCCAAATGCTCAGCAATTTCGTCTTTTATAATTGACTCCAGCATTTTCCCCACCACTGATGTCAGACTAACTGGTCTATAATTACCCGTTTTCTCTCTCCCTCCTTTCTTAAAAAGTGGGATAACATTTGCTATTCTCCAATCCACAGGAACTGATCCTGAATCTATAGAACATTGAAAAATGATCTCCAATGCTTCCACTATTTCTAGAGCCACCTCCTTAAGTACTCTGGGATGCAGACCATCAGGCCCTGGGGATTTATCAGCCTTCAGTCCCATCAGTCTACCCAAAACCATTTCCTGCCTAATGTGGATTTCCTTCAGTTCCTCCATCACCCTAGGTTCTCCAGCCCCTAGAACATTTGGGAGATTGTGTGTATCTTCCTCAGTGAAGACAGATCCAAAGTAACGGTTTAACTCGTCTGCCATTTCTTTGTTCCCCATAATAAATTCCCCTGCTTTTGTCTTCAAGGGACCCACATTTGCCTTGACTATTTTTTTCCTCTTCACGTACCTAAAAAAACTTTTGTAATCCTCCTTTATATTATTGGCTAGTTTACCCTCGTACCTCATCTTTTCTCCTCGTATTGCCTTTTTAGTTAACTTTTGTTGCTCTTTAAAAGAGTCCCAATCCTCTGTCTTCCCACTCTTCTTTGCTATGTTATACTTCCTCTCCTTAATTTTTATGCTGTCCCTGACTTCCCTTGTCAGCCACAGGTGTCTCTTACTCCCCTTAGAGTCTTTCCACCTCTTTGGAATAAATTGATCCTGCAACCTCTGCATTATTCCCAGGAATACCTGCCATTGCTGTTCTACCGTCTTCCCTGCTAGGGCCTCCTTCCAATCAATTTTGGCCAGCTCCCGCCTCATGCCTCTGTAATCCCCTTTGCTATACTGCAATACCGACACTTCCGATTTTCCCTTCTGCCTTTCCTCCCCTTTGCTATACTGCAATACCGACACTTCCGATTTTCCCTTCTGCCTTTCCATTTGCAGAGTAAAACTTATCATGTTGTGATCACTGCCTCCTAATGGCTCTTTTACCTCTAGTCCCCTTACCAGATCAGGATCATTACACAACACTAAATCCAGAATTGCCTTCTCCCTGGTAGGCTCCAGTACAAGCTGTTCTAAGAATCCATCTCGAAGGCACTCTACAAACTCTCTTTCCTGGGGTCCATTTCCAACCTGATTTTCCCAGTCTACCTGCATGTTGAAATCTCCCATAACCACCGTAGCATTACATTTTTGACACGCCAATTTTATCTCCTGATTTAACTTGCACCCTAAGTCGAGGCTACTGTTTGGGGGCCTATAGATAACTCCCATTAGGGTCTTTTTACCCTTACAATTTCTCATTTCTATCCATACTGATTCAACATCTCCTGATTCTATGTCACCCCTTGCAAGGGAATGAATATCATTCCTTACCATCAGAGCAACCCCACCCCCTCTGCCCACCTGTCTGTCTTTTCTATACGTTGTGTACCCCTGAATATTCAGTTCCCAGCCCTGGTCCTCTTGTAGCCATGTCTCAGTGATCCCTACAACATCATACTTGCCCATGACTAACTGAGCCTCAAGCTCATCCACTTTATTTTTTATACTACGCGCATTTAAGTACAACACTTTAACTTCTGTATTTACCTCCCCTCTCACATCGTTCACAATTGGCCCTGCCCTTAATTTCTTTTCCGCTCTGGAACTTCTGTTCCCATTCTTCCTAGAGTCTTTTGCAATATCTCCTGTATTCCCTTTTACCTCATCTTCATATTCACAATTTGTTAACCCCTCCCCCCCACTACTTAGTTTAAAGCCACAGGTGTCACACTAGCAAACCTGCCTGCCAGAATGTTTGTCCCCCTGCTG
>NC_135976.1:22633228-22638079 GCF_053455715.1 Rhinoraja longicauda | reverse complement strand
TTCCCACCCACCCCCACTTCCCCCACACCCTCTCTCCTCTCCAAGTCTCCCCCTCCTCCCCTCCCTCCTCTCCACCTCTTCCTCCCCTTTCACTCTCACTGTCCTCTTCCCCCCACCCGCCTTCTCCCTCTTTCCCTCCCCCACTCTTCCGTGACCCCCATTGTTCCTTCCCCCACCCCTCTTCCCCTAACCACCCCACACTCCCGCTGTCCCCCTCTCCAGTCCCGCTCTCCCCCTCCCCCCACTCTCTCCTCACCCACCCCCCTTCCCCCACTTTCTCCTCCCCCCACCCTCACCCCCTCCCACCCCCACCCTTCGCTCTACCCACTCGCGACCACGTCCACTCCCCTCCGTGGAGACGTTGGCGGCGAAAGGCACTTACCGAGCGTGCCGGGAGGAGGAGGGAGCTCCGGACTACTCGAGTCGGGCAGCGGAGGTCGGACTACACGAGGCGTGCGGCGGAGGTGGGAGGGGGAGTGGTGGGAGGAGGGGAGGGAGGGAGGGGGGAGGGAGAGGGAGGGAGCGTGGGGGGGAGGGAGCGGGAGGAGGAAGTGGGGGGAGGGAGGGGAGGGGAGGAGGGGGAGGGGAGTGGGGGACAGCAGTAGAGCTCTAGTCACCCTGCATTGACAGGCAATGTCGTCAGTCGGGCGGGTGCTGCACCCCCCCCCCGTCCCGAGCGGGAGTGGCGACTGTGACTACATCTCCCGGCGGTCAGTGCTGCCCGACCTGAGTAATGTCAGATGCGGGGACGGGCGGCGGTGCACGGGGGAGCGCATTAAAGTAAAGGTCCGGGGGGGGGGGCATTAGTTAATGGTCCGCGGGTGGGGGAGCTGCCCGCTGCGCTGCGGCCAGTGAGCGGTAACAGTGCTGGGCCCGGGCGGAAGGGGGTTCGCGAGGACCCCGTGGCGTGGGTTGAAGGGACGGATGAGTGGACAACAGTCCGCCCATCTCCCTCCTGCTCGGGAGTGTCTCCCGGGTGAGGGAGCGTGAGGGGAGTGAGGGCGGTGATTGCGGGCGGCTCCGCTAACGGCGTCCATCTTGTTTGTGCGAGTGAGGAGAGGCCGTGCGTGGTGACGTCAGACGCACAGCACTTGGAAAAATGTGTTTACAAATGAGATTTTTAAAGATTAAAATGTCTGTAACTTAAAAGATATTCGACCAATTTAAGTAAAATAGTCGCGAGGACAGTGGTGATTGAGGTGGCGCTAACATTGTGGCGCTGTGGTTTACCGTTGTGGCTGCAGGTCCACATGTTATACATATATCTGCATGAGTTGTGGGGGAGGGGCGGCAGCGCGAGCTCATCTCACAGGGGCATTGTGACGTCAGACGCTGAAGACCTTAAAGAAATCAGTTAGAAATCAAAGGTTTTAACTTTCAAACCTCTGTAATTTAAAAAATATACGACCAAATTAAATGAAAATATCATTTCTGACCAGCCGGGAGAGTGCCGATTAAAGCGCTGTAAAAATTGTTGCGCCACGGTTTACCGTTTTGGCGTATCAACCTGTGCATACATACGGAAATATATACGAATTTATATATATATTTACAAGATCAGAGTTTTAATAGTATACTAGCACAAGTGTGCCCGTTGGGCCCGTCCTCGTAGGGTTTCCATTGTAACCGGGAGGGGGGAGGGAGGGTGGAAGGAGGGGGAGGCGGAGAGGGATGGAAGGGTGGAGGGAGGGATGGAGGGAAGGAGGGAGGGGGTAGTTAGGAGGGGAGGGGTGAGGAAGGTGGGGAGGGAGGGGGGAGGGAGTTGGGGAGGGAGGGGGAGGAGTTGGGGAGGTAGTGGGGATGGAGGTGGGAAGGAGAGGGGAGGAAGGGGTTCAGGGGGGAAGGGGGACCTCCCCTTTTCCCAGTACCCCTCTTTCCCCGACCACTAAGCCCCCTCCGCAACGACCCCTGTTGTCCCCCTCCCCAGTCCCCATTCTCAGACCCCCACCATTCTCTCTCTCCCCCAGACACACTCTCAGTGCTTTTTTCACAACACTTGCCCCGGTGGCCCACGAGCATAGGGGCCCCATGCTGTTCTGTGTATGTTAAGTGACTCGCAATACCAAAAAACACTACTTTAAAACAATTAGTGCTTTTTTTTTTGCAACATTCGCGGTTAGTAAGTGCTTCTCACGGCGATATGTAAGTGCTCTTCGCAACAATGTAGCACCCATCTCACACAAGCTGAAGACCTTGAAAAAAAGGTTAGAAATAAAAATATTTAAATTTAAAACCTCTGTAAAGAGTAAACACCCAATAGCAGCTGCTTGTCCATTGTGACGTCACACGCTGAACAACGCGGAGGGGGGGAAGGGGGGTCAGCTCGAGCTCATCTCACAGGGGCATTGTGACATCACACGCTGAAGACTAAATCCGCACCGCAGCGCCCCCCTGAAAAGGGGAGGGTCAGCGCTTTAAAACCTCTGTAACTTAAAAAGCACGCGACCAAAGTAAATGAAAATATCACGGCCGGTCGTTCGGGAGGTTGGCGATTAAGGCGGTGCGAAAACCGTCGCGCTCCGCTTCACCGTTTTGCCGCAATCGTTGTTACAAATAAATAAACATACGATATATTCAGGTCAAACCCCAAAAATATATATATATATATTCACAAGATCTGAGTTTTAATAGTATACTAGCACAAGTGTGCCCGTTGGGCCCGTCCTCGTAGGGTTTCCATTGTAACCGGGAAGGGAGTATGGGGTAGGCAAGGGGGAGGGAGGGAGGAGGGGAGGGGGAGGGATGGGGGGAAGGGGAGGGGGAAGGGGGGAGGGGGAGGGAGAGGGGAGGGAGGGGGTTAGGGGGGAGGGGGAGGGAGGGGTAGGGGAGGGGGGAAGGGGGTAGGGAGGGGGACCTCCCCTTTTCCCAGTACCCCTCTTTCCCCATTGGGCCCGTCCTCGTAGGGTTTCCATTGTAACCGGGAGGAGGGGAGGGAGGGAAGGGGGAGGGAGGGTGGAGGGAGGTGTGGAGGGAGGAGGGGAGGGGGAGGGAGGGGGGGAAGGGGGGGTGGGAGGGAGAGGGGAGGGAGCGGGTAGGGGGGAGGGAGGGGGAGGGGAGGGGGGAAGGGTGAGGGAGGGGGACCTCCACTTTTCCCAGTACCCCTCTTTCCCCGTTGGGCCCGTCCTCGTAGGGTTTCCATTTTAACCAGGAGGAGGGGAGGGAGGGAAGTGGGAGGGAGGGAGGAGGGAGGTGTGGAGGGAGGAGGGGGAGGGAGGGAGGGAGGGGGAGGGGAGGGGGGAGTGGATGGGGAGGGGGAGGGAGAGGGGAGGGAGGGGGGTGGGGGGGAGGGGGAGGGAGGGAGGGTAGAAGGGGGAGGGAGTGGGACCTCCCCTTTTCCCAGTACCCCTCTTTCCCCGTTGGGCCCGTCCCCGTAGGTTTTCCATTGTAACCGGGAGGGGGGAGGTAGGGTGGAAGGAGGGGGAGGGGGAGAGGGATGGAAGGGTGGAGGGAGGGGGGAGGGATTGGGGGAGGGAGGGATGGAGGGAAGGAGGGAGGGGGAGTTAGGTGGGGAGGGTTGAGGGAGGTGGGGAGGGAGGGGGGAGGGAGTTGGGGAGGGAGGGGGAGGAGGGGGGGAGGGAGTGGGGATGGAGGTGGGAAGGAGGGGGGAGGAAGGGGTTGAGGGGTGAAGGGGGACCTCCCCTTTTCCCAGTACCCCTCTTTCCCCCACCACCAAGCCACCTCCGCAACGACCCCTGTTGTCCCCCTCCCCAGTCCCCATTCTCAGACCCCCCCCATTCTCTCTCTCCCCCGACACACTCCAAGTGCTGTTTCGCAACACTTGCTCCGGTGGCCCACGAGCATAGAGGCCCCATGCTGATCTGTGTATGTTAAGTGACTTGCAATACAAAAGACTACTTGAAAACAGTGCTGTTTAAAGTGCTGTTTAAAGTGCTGTTTAAGTGCTGTTTTTGCTACATTCGCGGTCACTTAGTGCTTCTCACGACTTTGAAAAAAAAGGTCAGAAAAAAAATGTGAATTTAAAACGTCTGTAAAGATTAAACACCCAATAGCAGCTGCTTGTCGCACACGCTCAATACCGTGGGGGGGGGGAAAGGGGGTCAGCTCGAGCTCATCTCACAGGGGCATTCTGACGTCACAAGCTGAAGACCTTGAAAAAAAAGGTCAGAAAAAATATATGTAAATTTAAAACCTCTGTAAGCCAATTGCAGCTGTGATAGAAAGATAGGTACATATATACAAGATCTGAGTTTTAATAGTATATAGATAGACTAGACCAAGTGGGACCGTTGGGCCCGTCCTCGTAGGGTTTCCATTGTAACCTGGGGAAATCGCGTTTTTTCTTTTAAAATAAAGTGTCCGTTCAAAAAAAAAAAAATCTCAATGGGGCCGAGAGGAGGGGTATGGAGAGGGGAGCGGTGGGTGAGGAGGGGGGAATGGGGTGGGGGAGACACTGACTCCGTCCTGCCAGCGGCCATCAAATTTCTCCTTCACTGTGGTGCCGTGCTCCTCCAGGGGAGGGGAAGAGCAATTAAAGGCGGTACAGGGAAGGGGAGAGGGTGTGACCGAGGAGCCCTGGACCCAAAGCCTCTGCTGTATTTGTGTAGCACCCTCAACCCCCTACTCAATCACCCTTATCCCCAACCCCCACTCTACCATCTCATCTGACCCCCACTGTCCCTTCTCCCCACCACCACCCCTCCTCTCCATCCCACCCTCCTCCCCAGTCCCACTCTCCCTTCCACCACCAATCGCACTCTCCCCACCACCCCCCTTTCCACCACTTTCCCCTCCCACCACCCCCCATTCTCTCCTCCCGCAACCCCACTCTCACTCTCCCCAGCCCCCCTTTCTCCCACTCTCTCCTCCACCTTCCCCCCAATCTCCACCCTC
>NC_135976.1:22505728-22628228 GCF_053455715.1 Rhinoraja longicauda | reverse complement strand
GGTTGAAACGTGAAACCCAAATATTTGGGTTGAAACTGATCGCGTTCGACCCTATACATAATTTATGACCACATCTTCTGCCATCTTTATCACAAGAATCATAGCAAGCTGCACACATGCAAAAAACGTATATATATCGGAAAGTTGGATGAGACTCGAAATTCCTTAATGGGCTGTTCCCGACTTCTGCGTTGCAGAATCGTTTTACCCGTATCCAAATATGTTATGAGCACGATAGGTTTAATGGAAGAAGTCAAGAGTGGGGTGAAGGAGAAGTTTTGATTTAATAGAAACATAGAAAAATAGGTGCAGGAGGGGGCCATTTGGCCCTTCGAGCCAGCTCCGCCATTCATTGTGAAAATGGCCGAAGGTGAAGTTTGTTTTCGAAATCATTTCGCCGCATTAACTTTTGGAACACGATTCCATTTAAATAACCAGGAGCAGGTTAGGTGGCTAATGCACAGGAGATGTCCAAATATCAACCGTTTCCAAATTTTCGATTTACAATATTCGGAAACGATACATTATGATACGATACGATAATACTTTATTGTCAGATCAAGTCTAAATGTTTTCTTGCATCTCAGCAGCTCCACTTGCAAAATCAACGAAGACAAAGAATGTAGGACAAGAAACGAGGATACATATATTCACCATAACATTACCATCACAAATGACGACATATTCAAGACCCTTCAACGTACATTTGATCTGGGATTAAGTTCTATGTTTAGTTTCAGGATTGACAGGTGCACAAAGAGAGCTTCAGTCTAACGTTCAATCTTGGTACATTAGGACATGGTCGGGGTCAGGGACAATGTTGTTGGCCTACCTTAGCATGTTATTGTGGTTGTCTGATTCATAGGGTTTCTCAAGGGGTTGACCGACGATCTTTTAGCAAATTTTCATTTGGTGGGGCAGTTTTGACGTTAAAGTGATGGACAAACACGTACCATGTAGTATTACAATACTGAAGAACTCGCATAATCACAGAATTAAGGAACAAAAGAAGAATTCCTCCTCTCGCCCCAAAGGACCTAAGGCGGCGGATAAAGTAAATTCTGTTATACTCTGGGGCACACAGGAACTGGACTCAAACGCACGACTCACACACAAGAGTCAATTTGTTGAAAATAAAGGCGTTCTTTAATTTTCACATTAAAGAACACTGCGATTCGAACCAAAAACTCTAAACTTACTCAGCTACAAAAACATTAGTTACAAAAATTACTTACTAGCTATACTACGTCCGAGAGCACATGAATCACAATACGAACTGGCACAGGACAAAGGGAGGCGTGGACTATATATACATGAGGTAAGGGCACACAGGTGGAACAATCAAGGCGGGGCTGACAATTACAATGGCAGGAAGTCAAGGGACCTGAAATGAGAATCTAAACACAGAACATGACACAAGACTAACAGATATGACGGGACATTACAGTACCCCCCCCTCCCCTTTAGGACCGACTCCTGACGGTCCAGGCTGGTCAGGATGAGTCTTGTCAAAGTCCTTGATCAAACTTTAATCCAAAATGAAGCTGGCAGGAATCCAGCACCTCTCCTCAGGACCGTAGCCTTCCCAGTCGACCAGAAACTGGCGACCGCGACCACTCTTGCGGACTGCAAGAAGTGCCTTAACTGTGTAGACCGGACAACCGTCGATGAGCCGGGGGAGATGGAGGGGGCTTGGAGGCGGGCACGAGTGCACTTTCCTTGACCGGTTTTATTTTGCTGACGTGGAATGTAGGGTGAACCCTTAATGACCTGGGGAGTTGTAGACGGACCGAAACAGGGTTAATGACTTTCGAAATGGGAAATGGACCCACGAACTTTGGAGCCAGCTTTCTGGCGTGGACGTGAAGTGGCAAGTCCTTTGTAGACAGCCATACCTTCTGGCCTGGGCGATAATGCGGAGCGGATCTGTGGTGGCGGTCGGCTGCCGCTTTCATCCGGGACTGACCCCGGAGTAGAACCCTCCGAGCTCCGTCCCAGATTCGGCGACAGCGTCGGATCATGGCGTGGGCAGAAGGCACCGTTACCTCACCCTCATAAGCCGAGAACAAGGGGGGCTGGTAGCCGTAGGCACACTGGAAGAGTGTGAGTCCCGTGGCAGCCGTAGGAAAGCGTGTTGCGTGCGTACTCGACCCAGATGAGATGGTCGCTCCAGGTAGTCTGGTTCTGCGCTATCAGACAGCGCAAGCAGGTCTCGAGCTCCTGGTTCATCCGCTCAGTCTGGCCATTGGATTGCGGATGGTAACCAGAAGACAGGCTGACGGTGGCACTTATGAGGGAACAAAACTCACTCCAAAACTAGGACACAAACTAAGGACCTCGGTCCGAGACAATGTCTGTAGGGAAACCATGGATACGGAAAACGTGAGACATCATTACCTCTGCCGTCTCTTTGGCAGAGGGGAGCTTGACCACAGCGATAAAATGTACCATCTGTGAAAATCGGTCCACCACCGTCAGGACAGTTGTGTTACCTTTGGAGGCCGGCAACCCAGTAACAAAGTCAATGGAGATGTGGGACCAGGGCCTCTGAGGGACTGAAAATGGGTGCAGCAGGCCCGCTTGGGCTTGTCTGGAGGGCATGCTCATTGCACAGACAGGGCAGGCGGCCACATATTCAGCTACATCCTTCTCAAGTGAAGGCCACCAAAAACGCTGTTTAACCACAAAAACAGTTCTCTTGGCACCTGGATGGCATGTGAGCAGGGACGTGTGAGCCCAGTGGATTACCTGGGGGCGCAATGTCACAGGAACAAACAAACAATTAGTAGGACAGCCACTCGGTGCTGGAGTCTCATCATTAGCCTGCTTCACATCTGTTTCGATCTGCCAAGACACCGGTCCTACCACACGGTTAAGTGGCAGGATGGGTTCGGGTTCTCTGGTATTAGGTTCAGGGTCATAAAGTCGGGACAGGGCGTCTGGTTTTGTGTTCTGGGAACCGAGCCTGTAAGACAGAGAAAAGTTGAACCTACTAAAAAACAGAGACCATCTGGCCTGACGTGAGTTGAGTCTCTTGGCTTTACGGATGTATTCCAGGTTCTTGTGATCTATCCATACCAGAAAAGGCTGCTCGGCCACCTCCAGCCAGTGCCTCCACTACCCCAATGTGGCTCTGACCGCCAGCAGTTCTTTGTTCCCGACATCGTAATTTTTTCTGCGGGGGTCAACTTACGTGACAGGTAGGCGCAGGGATGAATCCGGTTGTCCTTCTCCGCTCTCTGGGAAAGTACCGCCCCAATCCCCTCGTTGGAAGCATCCACCTCCACAATGAACTATCTCCGGGGATCTGGGATGGTCAGAACAGGATCGTTGGTGAACAATGTTTTGAGGCGCTGGAAGGCGGCTTCGACCTGAGGATTCCACTGGAACTGGGTCTTGGAAGACGTGAGAGAGTGCAGAGGAGCAGCAACAGCACTGAAGTCTCTAATAAAACGTCTGTAAAAGTTTGCAAATCCGAGAAACTGTTGCACCTTCTTTCTGTTAGTGGGGGTGGGCCAATCGGCCACCGCACTGACCTTACCAGGGTCCATCTGGATGTGGTCGGCCGATATAATGTAGCCCAGAAAGGACATTGTGTGTGCGTGGAAGTCGCACTTCTCGGCCTTCACATACAGACGGTTAGCTAAGAGCTTCTGCAACACACACTTGACATGACGCTCATGAGACTGTATGTCTGGAGAGAAGATAAGAATGTCATCAAGGTAGACAAAAACACACTCATTGAGAAATTCCCTGAGGACCTCGTTCATAAAAGCTTGGAAGACTGCGGGGGCATTGGTTAACCCGAACGGCATCACCAAATACTCGTAGTGCCCGTTAGTGGTGTTAAACCCAGTTTTCCACTCATCCCCCTCTCTTATTCTCACTAGATGGTATGCATTCCTTATGTCTAGTTTAGTGAATACTTTGGCTTTGTGCAACAGTTCAAAAGCAGAAGACATCAAAGGAAGTGGGTAACGATTCTTGATCGTAATATCGTTTAGGAAGCTGTAATCTATGCAGGGACGAACTGACCCATCTTTCTTGCCCACAAAGAAAAACCCCGCGCCTGCTGCCGAGGAGGACGGGCGAATAATGCCCGTCCTCAGGGAGGACTCAATGTACTCATCCATCGCCTACCTCTCGGGGCCGGATATGGAGTACAGTCGCCCCTTGGGAATAGGGGCCCCCGGCAGCAGGTTGATAGCGCAGTCGAAAGGTCGATGAGAAGGTAGGGTGGTGGCCCTGGACTTGTTGAACACCTCCTTCAGTTCATGGTAACATGGTGGAACCTTCGACAGATCGGATAGTCATCATCATCATTAGAAATCTTTATTTCTTCAGATTTAAGAACATTTATTCCCAAAACCGCCCCGATCTTCCCGTAACTCACCCCTTTGTTCACTGGTTCAACAAGACATGATTGTGTGCACTCAACCCCCCATCGTCTGATCTTACCAGATCGCCAATCAATCTGAGGATTGTGTTTCTGCAGCCAAGGGAAACCAAAGACCAAGGGATGTTGAGCTGAGTCAAACAAGTGAAAAGACATTATCTCCACATGGTTAGCATTGAACATGACTTTGACAGGTTCTGTACGATGAGTTGTCTCAAACAACTGACGTCCATCTAAAGCGCTCGCCACAATAGGTTGCAACAAGGGCACAGATTTAACCTTACACGATCGAGCTAGAGTCCAGTCCATGAGACTCTCGTCGGCTCCGGAGTCGATCAAAACCCCCCGAGTCACAACTTGCTGATTCAGAGTGAGGGTGGCCTGTGTCAGAGGTCGAGGAGGTAAGTCCGAAACGGGGAATTGGCTCACCAGTGTCCTCCTTTTCACTGGTGAGCCACCGCTTTTACCGAGCAGTCGGCCAGACGGTGTCCTTGTTGACCGCAGAAAAAGCAGGCTCCGTCCTTCAGGCGGCGCTGTCGCTGCTCCGGAGTCAGCCTGGTTCGTCCTAGCTGCATGGGTTCCTCCGACGGCTGAGAGGACGCTTTTTTCTCCGGCCAGTGATGGACAGGGAACGATGGCTTCTTCGGTGTGAAGGACCCGGAGGAGCGCCCCTGGTGATTGGGAGGACGATCAGCAGCCTGGTGTCTTTCCTTTTCCTTTATCCTGTTATCGACACGAATAGCCCTGGTAATTAATGTCTCTAGATCACTGGGTAACTCAAAAGGTGAAAGTCTGTCCTTTCTAGCCTCCGACAACCCATTCATGAATGCATATACTTGTGCAGGCATATTCCACCCACTGTCTGTTGCAATGGTTCGGAAGTCAATGGCATAGTCTATCACTGGGCGAGTGTTCTGTTTTAGCTGCAGTAAGACTCGGGAAGCTTCCTTAGCAGAGGAAGTGTGATCAAAAATACTGCTAAATGTTCTTTGGAAGTGGTCTAGATCCTGACAGACTGTGGAGCCCCGAGACCACTCCGCAGTGGCCCATGCTGCGGCTCGTCCCGTCAAATGGGACACAATAAATGCTACCCTGGCCTGGTCTGAGGGGAAGTGTGCAGGGTTATGCTTGAAGTGGAGATCACATTGTATAAGGAATGATCTACAATTCTCCGAGTCTCCAGAGAACTTATCTGGTGAAGCCAGGCGTTGAAACAGCGTGGGGTTCGCAGGCGTGGCCGGAACATCAGGCGGATGGCCGGCTGCAGGTTCAACGTGAGCCAGTGGAGAAGCTGCCGAGGTTGGGTCGAGACGAGCCAGAACCTGATGGAGTTGTACAGCGAGGTGGTTAATCTGGGTCTTCACTGATGACTGGAACTCGCCTTGTCTATCGTTCAGCTCGCGCACCCCGTGACTGACTGAGCGCAGCTGCTCCTCCTGGTGCTGGATCTTAGTGCCCTAGTTGGCAAGGGCTGATTTCCAAATCTTAGAGTCGGCTGAGTCAAAATTATGGCCAGTTCGTTCTGTTATGCTCTGGAACTGGACTCAAACGCACGACTCACACACAAGAGTCAATTTGGAGAAAATAAAGGCGTTCTTTAATTTTCACATTACAGAACACTGCGATTCGAACCAAAAACTCTAAACTTACTCAGTTACAAAAACATTAGTTACAAAAATTACTTACTAGCTATACTACGACCGAGAGCACATGAATCACAATACGAACTGGCACAGGACAAAGGGAGGCGTGGACTATATATACATGAGGTAAGGGCACACAGGTGGAAACAATCAAGGCGGGGCTGACAATTACAATGGCAGGAAGTCAAGGGACCTGAAATGAGAATCTAAACACAGAACATGACACAAGACTAACAGATATGACGGGACATTACAAATTCTTTGTTTTGCCCTTTTTCATACAGATTCAATGTGGTCTTTCCTGGATAGTAGATGGTCTATCTTTATTTTTTTCATTATGGATAACTACAGTATCCATATGAGAGTCAGATGGTGAAGTAAATACTATTTCTTCCGTTTTCTTTGTATTAATCTCAAGAGCATTATAATCACTCCACTCGACCACTACTTTGGTGCAGCTCGGGGTTTTTGATTTACTCAACAGAGATATTAAAACTGTATCATCAGAATGCTTTAGAATGTATTGAATTGGTTTATCTGTACGAAAGTGGGCAGGGTAAAAAATAAAAAGCGTAGCTGAACTCACACAACCCTGTGGAACCCCAACATTGGTCGTGCTGGCAGATGAAAGTGTTTTGTTCACCTTTACAAGCTGGACTCTGTTAATGAGGAAACAGGCATACCAGCGAGTCCAGTATGGATTCAATTCCTGCTGGACCATTTTGGACACCAAAATGTCTGCTTGTATTGTGTGGAAATCTGACGAAAAATCTAGAAATAGGGCTCCTGCATAGATGTTAGGTTTGTCTAAATGTTTATAGATTATATGAATCAGAGTGGCAACAACGTCTCCAGTACCACAACCCTGTTTATATGCAAATTGGTACGGGTCAATTTGTCTTTTGGTGTACTAACAAGATATTGTAGCAGAATTCTTTTCAGAGATTTGCTAATCACTGAGGAAAGGGCTATCGATCTAAAATCCCTATGTTCTTTTGGATAAGGAGTTTTGGGTAATGGTTTTATATGCGAAGTTTTCAATAACAGAGGGACAGTGTGTGTATCTATCGAAGCCTGAAAGATTCGTTGCCACACTGGAGCCAGCTCAGTCGCAAAGTTATTCATTGTGTTTGTTCAGTGAGGTCTTAAGGTCATGCCGAGGATTTCTACATTTGGATCACAGTTCTTTCATTCAACTTAACGCCAATTGATGCAGTATTTTAATAATACGAACGCGTTCATATGTGCATTGTAGCTGACAGATTGTCACCTGCGATATGGGAGTCTTTGTAAAATTCAATTAGGTTAAACAACTTCACCGATTTATTTAAAGCACAAAATGATGCACGACCTTTGTGTGTCTGAAGAAGGATCTGAAAACTCGTCTGTCCATTTCTTCACCAAATGTTGCCTGAACGGTTGAGATCTTCCACGGATTTGTTTGCACATGATTTCTGCATCTGCAGATTCTTACGTCTATCTAAATTTAGTCAACTTTTATACAAAACCCTGTCTGAAGCTTTTAAATGAGTAATGAGAATTTCAAGGTTTAAAATATCTGATTGCCGTCGGATCACAGAGATTAGTCGTGTAGAATAGCTGCATAATCATGTCCATTGATGTCCAGAAATGAAGCAGATTGACAGATGTGCCTGAACATATCATGTTATTGAAAATCTATTAATTCAACAATTTCCTTGTCCCGCTGTGGCAAGATGTTAACTTATCTACCAGAAGCAGTAAGAGCGAGGATAATTCCAAATCACCAAGTGCTTGATAGCAAAGAGTGGAAGTGCTAGGAATGTTGATAGCCCGAGTACCTTATGATGAAGCCAGTTTCGAGAGAAGGAAATTCGTCACAATGCAGTCGTATCAGATTTTCACCCGGCACTATTTGCTACTATTTAATATTCTGTCGTAAAATCGCCGATAGAATTCATTCCCATTCCCATGGATATAATGAAAATATCGGATGACTCAGCGAGTAATCAAAGTTACTGCCAAATATCAGCGAAATGGACAACACTATAGGGATGGAGCCAAGCTCAGCATTCATATGTAAATAATAGTTGCTACTCCTACATGAGTAGCATCTTCCGGTCCTTTTCATGAATAAGGCATCTCACTCTTCCATACAATGAGAAAAATGTTTCAAGATATATCGTTTATAGATATAAACCTGTAAAGAACTACGTATCCATTTTGAGATATTTAGTCTGCAAATATCCGATTTGACTCTGAATTGGAAGATAATGTCTTTGGTGGACAGGGCTTTGGCGCGCTGAACGTCCACAAGCTCCTTGTAATATCAGTATGGCATGCAGGTAATCAATACGGATAAAATAAATTATACTGATAATAAATTTTGCCACGGTCACTTTTTAGCAAACCCCGTTTCAGAGTTCAATTACTAAGCGACACCAGAATGACCAAATCCTTTAGATTGGCCAGATGGGCGGAGGAACGTTTGATTGAATTTAATACAGAGAAGCTTGAGGTGTTGCATTTTGGGATGTAGAACAAGGGTAGGACCTACACAGTAAATTGTAATTCTCTGGGTAGTGTTGGAGAGCAGAGGGATCTAGGAGTACATGTGCTGTACTAAATAGGTGGTACACTAAACTAAATGGGGGACGGGGGGTGTGAAATGGGATAGTCAAGGATAGAGTTAAAGGGAAAGAAAGTAAAGGGATAGTTAATGACCCTAGAATTAACGGGAAATGGAACTCACAAAGGGATAGGAGAGTAGAGCCTAGTTTAATGGCAATCGAAGGGAAAGGTGAGATGAGTAAGGAACTAAAGGTATTATATATGAATGCGCGAAGTATAAGAAGTAAAGCAGATGGGCTTGAGGATCAGTTACAGATTGGTAGAAATGGAATTGTGGGGATTGCAGAGACATCGCTGCAGGAAGATCGGGCCTGGGAACTTAATATTCAGCGTTATACATAGTATAGAAAGAACGGGCATGTGGGCAGAGGCGGTGGGGTAGCTCAATAGACAACAGACAATACACAATAGACAATAGGCGAAGGTATAGGCCATTTGGCCTTCGATCCAGCACCACCATTCAATGTGATCATGGGTGATCATTCTCAAAAAGTACCCCGTTCCTGCCCCGTTCCATGCCCCCTGACTCCGTTATCCTGAAGAGCTCTATCCAGCTCCCTCTTGAAAGTATCCAGAGAATTGGCCTCCACTGCCTTCTGAGGCAAAGAATTCCACAGATTTGCAAATATATAACTGAGAAAGATTTTCGTCATCTCCGTTCTAAATGGCCTTCCCTTTATTCTTAAACTGTGACCCATGGCTCTGGACACCCCAAACATTGGGAACGTGTTCCCTGCCTCGAACGTGTCCAATCCCTTAATATTCTTATATGTTTCAATAAGATCCCCTCTCATCCTTCTAAATTCCAGTATGTACAAGCTTAGTCGCTCCAGTCTTTCAACATAAGACAGTCCCGCCAATCCGGGAATTAACCTAGTGAACCTCTGCTGCACGTCCTCCACAGCAAGAATATACTTCCTCAAATTTGGAGACAAAAACTGCACACAGTACTCCAGGTGCGGTCTCAATTAGGCCCTGTACAACTGCAGAAGGACCTCTTTGCTCCTATACAACTCCTTTTGTTATAAAGGCCAACATTTCATTGGCTTTCTTCACTACCTGCTGCACCTGCATTCTTCCTTTCAGTGACTGATGCACTAGGACACACAGATCTCGTTGCACGTCCCCTATTCCTCACTTGACACCATTTATCTAATAATCTGCCTTCCTATTCTTACCACCAAAGTGCATAACCTCACACCCATCCACATTAAACTGCATCTGCCATGCATCCTCCCACTCCCACAACCTGTCCAAGTCACCCTGACACCTCATAGCATCTTTCTCACAGTTCACACCTCCACCCAGCTTTGTGTCGTCCGCAAATTTGCTAATGTTACTTTTAATCCCTTCATCCAAGCTCTGTTGGTGAGGGACGAAATTCAGTCCCTTGCGAGGTGTGACATTGGGACTGTCGAGGTAGAGTCACTGTGGATAGAGTTGCGGAATTGTAAAGGTAAGAAGACACTAATTGGTGTTGTCTACAGACTCCCAAATAGTAGCCCGGATGTAGGGTGTAAGTTGCAGCAGGAGTTAAAACTGTCATTTAACAAAGGTAATGCCACTGTGGTGATGGGGTATTTCAATGTGCAGGTAGACTGGGAAAAGCAGGTTGGCCCTGGACCCCAAGAAAGAGAGTTTGTAGAGTGCCTCCAAGATGGATTCTTAGAGCAGCTTGTATTGTAGCCATCGAGAGAAAAGGCAATTCTGGATTTAGTGTTGTGCAATGAACCAGATTTGATAAGATAACTTGAGGTAAAGAAACCGCTTGGAGTTAGTGATCATAATATGATTAGTTTTAATCTGCAATTTGAGAGGGAGAAGGTTAAATATGAAGTGTCAGTGTGCAGTTGAGCAAAGGGGGAACGTGTAGGCATGAGAGCGGAGCTGCCCTAGGTCGACGGGAAAAGGATCCTAGTCGGAATTACGTTAGAATATCAATGGCAGGAATTTCTGGGCATAATCCGAAAGACGCAGGATCATTTCATTCCAAAGAGCAATAAATATTCTAAGGGGAGTATGAGGCAACCTTGGCTGACAAAGGAAGTTAGGGATGGAAAAATACTTAAAGAAAAGAGGCATAACACAGCAAAGAGTAGCGGGAAGCCAGAGGATTCGGAAACTTTCACAGGACAACAGAAGGTAACAAAACGGGCAATGCGGGCTGAAAAGATGAAGTACGTGAAGAACCTGGGCAAGGATATAAAGAGGGACAGTAAAAGCTTATTTAGATAGGTTAAGAAAAAAATGAGTAGCAAAGTCAAATGTGTGTCCCTTTTAGGCAGACACGGGTGAAATTATTATGGGTAACAAAGAAATGGCAGAAGAGTTGAACAGGTACTTCGGATCTGTCTTCACTAAGAAAGATAAAAACAATCTCTCAGATGTACTAGAGGACAGAGGATCTAGGAGGGTGGTGGAGGAACTGAAATAAATTTGCATTAGGCGAGAAATAGTATTGGACAGACTGATAGAATTGAAGGTTGATAAATCCCCAAGGGCATGATGGTCTACACCCCAGGATACTCAGGGAGGTGGCTCTAGAAATACTAGACGCTTTGTTGATCATTTTCCAATATTCAATAGATTCAGGATCAGTTCCTGTGGATTGGAGGATAGCTAATGTTATACCACTTTTCAGGAAAGGAGCGAGAGAGAAACTACGGACCAGTTAGCCAGACGTCGGTGATGGGGAAGGTGCTGGAGTCAATTATTAAAGAGGTAATAACGGTGCATTTGGATAGCAGTAAAAGGATAATTTCAAGTCAGCGTGGATCTATGAAAGGGAAATCATTCTTGACTAATCTTGTGGAATTTTCTGAGGATGTGACAAGTGAAATGGATGAAGGGGAGCAAGTGGATGTAGTGTTTGTAGGCTTTCAGAAGCCTTTGACAAGGTTCCACACGGGAGATTGGTAAGCAAAATCAGAACACATGGTATTGGGGGTTGGGTGTTGACATGGATAGGGAATTGGTTGGCAGACAGGAAGCAAAGAGTAGGAGTAAATTGGTCCTTTTTAGAATGGCAGGCAGTGGCGTGTGGATTGCTGCAAGTCTCTGTGTTGGGGCCACAACTGTTTAACACATATATTAATGATGTGGATGAAGGAATTAGAAGTAACACTAGCAAGTTTGCGGATGACGCAAAGCTGGGTGGCAGTGTGAACAGCGAAGAGGATGTTAGGAGGTTGCAGTGTGACCTGGACAGGTTGTGTGAATGGGCATATGCGTGGCAGATGCAGTATGATATAGATAAATATAAGGTGATCCACTTTGGCGGCAAAATAAAGGAGGCAGAGCATTATGACAATGGTATCAGGTTAGGTAAGGGGGAAGTGCAGCGAAACCTGGGTGTCCTTGCACAGCAGTCACTGAAAATTGGCGTGCAGGTACAGCAGGCAGTGAAGAAAGCTAATGGCATGTTTGCCTTCATAACGAGAGGATTTCAGCATAGGAGTAAAGAGGTTCTTCTGCAGTTGTAAAGGGTATTGGTAAGACCACATCTGGAGTATTGTGTACAGATTTGTTGTCCTAATTCGACGAAGGACATCCTTGTAATTGAGGCAATGCAGCGTAGGTTCACGAGATTGATCCCTGGGATGTCGGGACTGTCATACGAGGGAAGATTGAAAAGACTAGGCTTGTATTCAATGGAGTTTAGAAGAATGGGAGGGGATCTTTTTTATACATATAAAATTATAAAAAGGACTGGACAAGCTAGATTCAGGAAAGATGTTCCCAATGTTGGGCGAGTTCAGAACCAGGGAACTTAGTCTTAGCATAAAGGGTAGGCCATTTAAAACTGAGGTGAGAAGGAACTTTTTCACCCAAAGAGTTTTGAATTTGTGGAATTCTCTGCCACAGAAGGCAGTGGAGGCCAAATCACTGGATGGATTTAAGAGATAATTAGATAGAGCTTTAGGGGCTAGTGGAATCAAGGGTTATGGGGAGAAGGCAGGCACGGATTATTGACTGTTGGTGATCAGCCATGATGATTGACACGGAGGGCCGAATGGCCTCCTCCAGCACCTATTTCCGTTGTCAATATGTCAATGCATGATTCCTTGACGGTCGAATCGCAGGTAGATAAGGTGGTGAAAAATGCTTTTGGCACTTTAGCCTTCAGCGGTCAGAGTATTGAGTATAGAAGTTGGGAGGTCGTGTTGCATTTGTATAAGACGTTGGTGAGACGGCATGTATAATATTGTGTTCTGTTCCGGGCACCAAGCAATAGAAAATATGTTGACAAGCTGGAAAATGTTCAGAAAATATTTACGAAGATGTTGACAGGACTAGAAGGTGTGAGCTCTTGGGAAAGGTTGAGTAGGCTGTGTCTCGATTCCATGGAGCGCAGAAGGATAAGGCGTGATCTTCTGAAGATGGATAAGATCATGAGAGAAATAGATCGGGTAGATGTCCAGAGTCTTTTGCCCAGAGTAGGGGAATTGAGGAGCAGAGGACATAGGTTCAAGGTTAAGGGGAAAATATTGAATTGGAATTCGAAGGGTAACTTTTTCCACACAAAGGGTTATGGGTGTATGAAACAAGCTGCCAGATGAGGTAGTTGAGGCTGGACTATCCCATCGTCTAAGAAACTGTTAGACAGGTACATGGGTAGGACAGGTTTGAAGGGATATGGACCAAGCACAGGCAAGTGGGACTAGTGTCGCTGGGACATTGTTGGCTGGTGTGGGCGAGTTGGGCCGAAGGGCCTGTTTCCACACTGTGTCACTCTATAACTCTGCGACTCTATAACTAATTTTTTTGCAAACTCGCATGGACGGCATACGTGTAAATCCGTATAGTTTGGAATCCAAATGCTAATCAAATCCTAATCAACCATCATGTGATATAAATTTCATTCCTGTTTCAGATGAGAAGAACACTGCTTTGACGTTATGTTACCGTTTCCGCGTTGTCATGCGTCGAGTGGTCAGGTTTTTGAGCTTGCCAAGCTGTTGCAGAGCATCATTGATTGCGCTGTGGGCCGTCGGTGCGCTGAACATCACGGCCTATGTGCTTAACTGACAGAATCGAATGCGTTGAGTGTGCTGCTTTCGATCCTCCCACGGACGTCTTGTTTTCTTGTAACATATTCTATCTATTGCGGTAATGAATTCCAATTTAGGCACGACGCCACTCCGGCCAACTAGCTAATGTCGGGGCAGTTTATAGTAGATACGTTCAATTGACATTTGAGAACAGTTCAGATACCAGAAATACACGTGGACATATGATAATTGATCAAAATTCATATGCCCTAGGAACTTCATTACGCAGATGATCATAATTACCTGCTGGCAACGACAGATCATTGGGATGTGTAAATGAAATAACGAAATTCTCAGGGTCGACACCGAGCTTCTCTTTCTATGTACTTTTTAAGTTTATAGCCGTTTACGACACTGATCTATCGATATGCGGCTGTTGGTTCTGTTGCAACGAGGGCAATAGCTTTGATGAACATCGTCCCGATGGCTCGCAGTTTTCTGGTTGTGTTCAGGTTAGTGCACCATATGTGGCGAAGTGAATATTTTCAGTTTGAAATGTGAGTTAAACTTGATTCTTTTGAGTGAAGGTCAACGATAATGCGAAGTCAATTATACCAAGGTGAAAAAGAGACGGCGGATCTTACACTCTTGTATTAGAATCTACCGTTGCGTCATCTGTTAGTAAGCGATCGGCAAATGGAAAAGAGCAACAGGAAATTGTCCTCGACCTTATTCATCGAGCTAGGGTGTTCGATTGTTAACACGCAGTCGATTCTTTAATTGATCCATTCCCGTACATTCAAAATCCGCGAGGCAATTTTCTCTAAGGTTTGCAATCTGAGGATCACTATACTGAGAATATTTTGGTGACGCAAATAAAAAAACGTGGTAAACTTAGCGAAATGTTTGATGCCTGTTTAAGAAATTATGAAATTTGGTATCGCTTTGGTACACCGTACAGTCTTTCGATATCGGACGAAATAGATATGCTGTCATCAGTAACTGACCCCCCCCCACTACCACCACCCCCCCAGAATAGCCTATTGGGCAGCAGCATCCGTCACCATTGTGTAATTCACAAGAGCACATTTTACACTAAAGAACATCGCAAAACATGTGGAGAGATATCCAACACGCTCTCCACGAATTTTATATTGCAGTAGAATGGTGAGTCACGCAATTCCATACACTCAAAGGAAAAAAATGCATTTCCCAATGATACTCAATGTATGCCAACGGCCAACCCGTGTTAATTGCTTTAATATCAAATCTTCCTTGAGCAAACACTCGATTCTGGTCAATCATAGTTAAAGACAGACGGAACACAAATCTTTCAAATAACGTAAGATGAGTCGAAAGCCTCGTTATCCGTGGGCCAACGCGTCTGAAAATGAAATGAATGTTTTTGACGACCTCCAAGATGTTCATTTCAAGCATAAAAACAAGTGTGTACAGTCAAACAATACCACCTCAATATGTTGCACACCATTGCACTCAACTCCCAATTCCACACAAGTAAAGCTAAACCTAAAGCAAGTGACACCTCACACAAGGGATGGTCTAAGTAAAAACCAAAGAAAGGGAATCTTACAAGAAATGCTATATAAAGTCTGATCAGAATCGTGACAATGGCAGGCAATGAACGTCTACAAAATGCGAGTTGACATTTGTTCTTTTTTTCACTGATGCTTCATCATCTTGTTCATCTTGGGAAGTGGTGATTTTGCTTCTGAAGGCTCGCGTTTAGCAATGACCTAATGGAATTATTAGCCAATTCTCCGTCATCCAGGCATTCTGTGTTCTACTCTATCACACATGAAATACTTTTTAACCTACACCTGTGATGGAATTATTTCCACGATTTTGCATATATGTAGCTCGAAATAAAACGGAACTCGACAGCAACAATTTACTAATTTACTAACCAAAGATTTACCCAGAATTCACTACCAGGTTTTGACATTCAAAACTATTGTGCGCTCTACTCGGGTTTAGCTGAACCTCTAAAACGATCCTGTTGTTCATTGCCAATTGCAATTTGAATGTAAGTCCAAAATTCGCAAAACGTGTAAATGCATGGATCGCGTGATTATGAAAGCGACATTACTTACATTCTCCTGTCAAAGTTACATACAATCCTTATTTATATCTCCATCAATGTTCCTTCTTCGTGATTGAGTCATGATCCTGACCAACAACATTTTTGGGAATGGTTTAACGGGTAAAGCTACAGTGCGTCCTCCACCTTGCTCAACAGATCCTTTCGACGATCAATAGGATTTGAGTGATAGCTGTGTAGGGACATACGGATTAGCGGGGGGGGTCTCGAACCCTCGGTTGGGCTAACGAGGCACGAGATGCGGGAGCACGGGATATAGTTGTGTCTGGCGACCAGCTGGAAAGATGAGATTAGATTATAATACCTAGTTAAGTAGTGTGTGTCCAAAAGCTGCAGTCTGTTTGCAAATACCTTCGAATAAAGACTTTGAACAAAGACGCTCGTTGTGGACTCACTACATTGGTGACCCGAACGCGAAGAAAACACGCAGCATGTCGCAGGTGGGAGCGAGCGCGGGCGAGGTGCACCTACCGCCGTTCTGGGCCCATCAGCCGCACCTGTGGTTCGTACAGGCGGAATCACAGTTCCACATTAAAAAGGTGGATAACGAACTGGAGAAGTTCCACCACCTCGTGAGCTGTCTGCAGGCGGAGGTGGCGGCGAGGGTCAGTCAGTATCTGACCAGTCCACCCCAAACAGAGTAGTACGTGGGGCTCAAGAGGCTCCTACTGAAGAACTTCGGCTGGAGCCAGAACCAGCGGGCTCTGAGGCTGCTCCATCTACCAGCGCTGGGGCAGCGGCTGCCGTCCGAGTTGATGACGGAAATGCTGACCTTGGTGGGCGACCATCAGCCGTGCATGATGTTCGAGGCGGCATTTCGAGAGAAGCTACCCTAGGACGTCAGGTTGGTGTTGCCCGACGTCACGTTCGACGACGCGGAAACGTTCGCCGAGAAAGCCGACGTGCTCGTCAGGGAGCGACACACCCGGGACGACTCGGTCAATCGTGTCTCGAGGCCCAGCGGCAGTCGGGGGAGCGGCCGGGAGAGCGACGGCTCGGCCGCTATTTCGCAATCTGCCAGGCAAGAGGGGACTGCAGAACATGTTTATTGGTCGCGGGCACAACCAGCACGGCAGAATAAAAGCGGCTGGTGTTTCTTTCATCGGCCGTGAGCAGTGACGCCCGAAGTTGCAGAGCCCCGTGTACGTTTCCGGGAAATGCCTGGGCCGATCGAACGTAGAGGCAGTTTCGATTGGCCGTAAGTGCCGCCTCTACGTGACGGACCAAGAGACCGGGATCGTGTTTCTGGTGGATACGGGAGCGGTTGTGAGTATTGTGCCTCCATACGGCTGTGAAGTTCAAGCGGGGGGGGAAGGGGCCGCCCCTTATTGCAGTGAACGGTAGCGCCATCCGCACTTACGGTAAGAGGACTCTGTCCCTGTCCTTTGGGTCTAGGACCTACCGTTGGAATTTCATCGTGGCGGATGTGGGTCAGGCCATTTTGGGTGCGGACTTCCTATGGGCGTTTTCGTTGGTCGTAGACGTCCACGGTAGCGGCCTGTAGCCCTCGGCCGACGTACGGCCCCGAAGTACGGGGCCTGCGGCCACTCCAAGTGCCGCAACACCCAGTTCAGCGATCCAGGCCATCCCCACGGCCCCCGGTCAGTTCGATGCGGTCCTAGCGGAGTTTCCGCAGCTCCTCGTTCAGCGGTTCCATGCACCTTCCGAGAAGCATGGGGTGGTGCATTTCACTCCGACCGAGGGCCCCCCGGTTTTTGCCCGGGCACGGCGCCTCCCACCAGAAAAGCTGGCCATCGCTCGAGAGGAGTTCTTGAGCTTGGAGAGGCTGGGAATTGTGCGGCATTCAAGTAGTCCGTGGGCCTCACCCTTGTACATAGTTTCCAAAGCATCTGGGGGGTGGAGACCATGTGGGGATTTCCGACGACTTAACGCGGCAACACGGACGGACCGCTACCCGATTCCGCACATACAGGACTTCTCAGCTAGCCTGGAGGGGGCTACAATTTTTTCAAAGATCGATCTGGTGCTGGGGTATCATCAGATCCCGGTCCATCCGCCGGACATCCCAAAGACGGCTACCATTACTCCGTTCGGATTGTTTGAGTGGTTGCGCATGCCTTTCGGCCTTAAAAACGCAGCTCAGGCATTTCAGCGTCTCATGGACCGTGTGGGTCGAGGTTTGCCGTTCGTGTTTATTTATCGTGTGTGTGTGTGTGTGTGTGTGTGTGTGTGTGTGTGTGTGTGTGTGTGTGTGTGTGTGTGTGTGTGTGTGTGTGTGTGTGTGTGTGTGTGTGTGTACACGATCTGAGTTTTAGTAGTATACTAGGCCAACTGGGCCCTTTAGGCCCATTCCTATACCACCCAATCTCTCCTCCCCAGCCCCACTCTTATTCTCCCCACAACCCCACTTTCCCCACGACCTCACAGCCCCATGGCAGAGTAGACACACAATAGCAGCTGCTTGTCCATTGTGACGTCACACGCTGAATACCGCGGGGGGGGGGGGAAGGGGGGTCAGCTCGAGCTCATCTCGCAGGGGCATTGTGACGTCACACGCTGAAGACCTTAAATAAATCGGTTAGAAATGAAATGTCTAAACATTAAAACCTCTGTAATTTAAAATATATACGAACAAATTAAATGAAAATATCACGGCGGGTCGTCCGGGAGATTGGCGATTAAGGCGGTGCAAAAACCGTGGCGCGACGGTTTACCGTTTTGCCGAAATCACTGATATAAACAAAGAAACAAACAAACATAACATATATTCACAAGATCTGAGTTTTAGTAGTATATACTAGGAAAGAGGGCCCGTTGGGCCCATCCCCACACCCCCCATTCTCTCCTCCCCAGCCCCACTCTTAGCCTCCCCACACCCTCCCCTTGGGCCCGTCCTCGTAGGGTTTCAATTGGAGGGAGGTGTGGAGGGGGGAGGGAGGATGGAGTTAGGGAGAGGGGGAGAGGGGGAGTGGGGGGAGGGGGGGAGGTGTGGAAGGGGGAGGGAGGGGGGGAGAGATGGGGGGAGGGGGAGGGGAGGAGGGAGGGAGGGGGGAGGGGAGAGGGGAGGGAGGGGGACCTCCCCTTTTCCCAGTACCCCTCTTTCCCCCACCACCAAGTCCCCTCCGCACGACCCCTGTTGTCCCACTCCCCAGTCCCCATTCTCAGACCCCCCCATTTTCTCTACCCCAGACACACTCTTAGCATCATTTAAAGGCCTGAGGAGGGATAGCGGGGAGAGGGTCTCCAGGGTGTGGGAGAGAGGAGAGAAGCAAGTGGAGACAAGAGATTTGTGCCGGTAATCGAGGGCTGGCGCCGCTAACGTCGTCCATTTTTTTGGTGCGAGTGAGGAGATGCCGCGCATGCGTGCTGAGCACAGAGTGAGGAGATGCCGCGCATGCGTACTGAGCACTCCCCACTCCCCAGTCCCCATTCTCAGACCCTCCCCATTAGCATCAGTTAAATGCCCGGGGGGGGGGGGGCGGGGGAGCGGATCAGTGAAAGGTCCGGGGGGGGGGGGGGTCGCATCAGTGAAAGGTCCGGGGTGGTGGGGATAGCGGGGAGAGGGTCCCCCGGGTGTGGGAGAGAGGAGAGAAGCAAGGGGAGAGAGGAGTGGTGAGCCGGTGATCGCGGACTGGCGCCGCTAACGGCGTCCATTTTTATGGTGCGAGTGAGGAGATGCCGCGCATGCGTGCTGAGCACAGAGTGAGGAGATGCCGCGCATGCGTACTGAACACAGCCGCGCAACAGCGCCCCCCTGAAAACCAATAAATCAGGGGGGGCAGCGCTTTAAAACCTCTGTAACGTAAAAGATATGCGACCGAATTAAATAAAAATATCATTTTCCAGCAGCTGTCCGCGTGGTGATAAAGGCGGTATAAAAACCGTGGCGCTACGATTCACCGTTTTGCCGCAATTGCCGAAATCAGCCGAAATAAAATATATATACATATATATTAACAAGATCTGAGTTTTAGTAATATACTAGCAAAGCGGGCCCGTTGGGCCCGTCCCCACACCCCCCATTCTCTCCTCCCCCAGCCCCACTCTTACTCTCCAAGTGTGCCCGTTGGGCCCGTCCTCCTGATCTGTGTATGTCAAGTGACTTGCAATAACAAAAAACACTACTTTAAAACAATCAGTGCTTTTTTGGAAATTTTTCGAAACAATGTAGCCGTCACAAGCTGAAGACTAAATCCGCACCGCAGCGCCCCCCTGAAAAGGGGGGGGGGGCAGCGCTTTAAAACCTCTGTAACTTAAAAAACACGCGACCAAAGTAAATGAAAATATCACGGCCGACCGAGCGCGAGATTGGCGATTAAGGCGGTGTGAAAACCGTCGCGCTACGGTTAACCGTTTTGCCGCAATCGCTGTTACGTATATATCAGGTCAAACCACAAAAAAAACCATATACAAGATCTGAGTTTTAGTAATATATAGATAGATACTCGACAAAGTGGGCCCAATCCACGTAGAGGGGGGCAGGGAAGGGGAGAGGGTGTGACTGAGGAGCCCACTCTCACGTCCCCCACCCCAACTCTAACTCTCCCCCTCCTCCCCTTTCCCCACGCCCCCCCCACTTTTTCCCCACTGTCTCCTCCCCCCACCCCAACCCAATTCTCTCCTCCCCTGCCGCCACTCTCACTTTCCCCCACCTCCCCTTCCCCACCACCCCCCTTTCCCTCAATTTCTCTTCCCCACCACTAACCGGTCTCCCCCCACCCCCGCTGCCCCCTCCCCAGTCCCACTCTCCATCGCCCCTCCAGTCTCTCCTCCTCCCCGTCCTCTCCACTCTTACTCTCCCGGAGCTGCGGACTATTGGAGACGGGCACCGCGGCCGCGGCTGTGGCCTAGCCGAGCTGCGATTACTCGCGGCGGTTGTGGGGGAGAGGGGAGAGAAGAAGGGGAGAGAAGAAGGGGAGAGAAGAAGGGGAGAGGGGAGAGGGGAGAGGGGAGAGGGGAGAGGGGAGAGGGGAGAGGGGAGAGGGGAGAGGGGAGAGGGGAGAGGGGAGAGGGGAGAGGGGAGAGGGGAGAGGGGAGAGGGGAGAGGGGAGAGGGGAGAGGGGAGAGGGGAGAGGGGAGAGGGGAGAGGGGAGAGGGGAGAGGGGAGAGGGGAGAGGGGAGAGGGGAGAGGGGAGAGGGGAGAGGGGAGAGGGGAGAGGGGAGAGGGGAGAGGGGAGAGGGGAGAGGGGAGAGGGGAGAGGGGAGAGGGGAGAGGGGAGAGGGGAGAGGGGAGAGGGGAGAGGGGAGAGGGGAGAGGGGAGAGGGGAGAGGGGAGAGGGGAGAGGGGAGAGGGGAGAGGGGAGAGGGGAGAGGGGAGAGGGGAGAGGGGAGAGGGGAGAGGGGAGAGGGGAGAGGGGAGAGGGGAGAGGGGAGAGGGGAGAGGGGAGAGGGGAGAGGGGAGAGGGGAGAGGGGAGAGGGGAGAGGGGAGAGGGGAGAGGGGAGAGGGGAGAGGGGAGCGAGGGGGGAGAGGAAATACGCGAGGGGAGAGAGGAGAGTCCCTGATTGCGGGCGGGCGGCTCCGCTAACGGCGTCCATCTTATTTGTGCGAGTGAAGTGAGAGTCTATGGTGACGTCATACGCAGAGCAGCCCTTGGAAAAATGTGTTTAGAAATTAGATTTTTGAACATTAAAATGTCTGTATCTTTCAAAATATACGACCAATTTAAATAAAACCTGTTATAAAGAATCGCCGCGAGAGTGCTGATTAATGTTGCGTAACAAATGTGACGCTATGGTTTATCGTTTTTGCAAAATCATTGAAAAACATACATTTACATACTAATATATATATATATTTTCCATATATATATAAACGTATGTAAATATATGTTTTACCGATATTTTGCAAAAACAATATATATATATATATATATATATATATATATATATATATATATATATATATATATATATATATGTGTGTGTGTGTGTGTGTGTGTGTACACGATCTGAGTTTTAGTAGTATACTAGGCCAAGTGGGCCCTTTGGGCCCATTCCCACCCCCATTCTCTCCTCCCAAGCCCCACTCTTACTCTCCCCACAACCCCCCTTTCCCCACGATCTCACAGCCCCATGGCAGAGAAGACACACAATAGCAGCTGCTTGTCCATTGTGACGTCACACGCTGAATACCGCGGGGGGGGGGGGAAGGGGGGTCAGCTGGAGCTCATCTCACAGGGGCATTGTGACGTCACACGCTGAAGACCTTCAATAAATCGGTTAGAAATGAAATGTCTAAACTTTAAAACCTCTGTAATTTAAAATATATACGACCAAATTAAATGAAAATATCACGGCCGGTCGTCCGGGAGATTGGCGATTAAGGCGGTGCAAAAAGCGTGGCGCGACGGTTTACCGTTTTGCCGAAATCATTGTTATAAACAAAGAAACAAACAATCATAACATATATTCACAAGATCTGAGTTTTAGTAGTATATACTAGGAAAGAGGGGCCGTTGGGCCCATCCCCACACCCCCCATTATCTCCTCCCCAGCCCCACTCTTAGTCTCCCCACACCCTCCCGTTGGGCCCGTCCTCTTAGGGTTTCCATTGGAGGGAGGTGTGGAGGGGGTAGGGAGGATGGAGATAGGGAGGGGGAGAGAGGGAGTGGGGGAGAGGGGGGAAGGTGTGGAAGGGGGAGGGAGGGGGAGAGATGGGGGGGAGAGGGGGAGGTGAGGAGGGAGGGGGAGGGGGGAGAGGAGAGAGAGGGGGACCTCCCATTTTCCCAGTACCCCTCTTTCCCCCAACACCAAGTCCCCTCCGCACGACCCCTGTTGTCCCACTCCCCAGTCCCCATTCTCAGACCCCCCCATTTTCTCTCCCCCAGACACACTCTTAGCATCATTTAAAGGCCCGAGGGAGGGGCGGGGGAGCGCATCAGTGAAAGGTCCGGGGGGGATAGCGGGGAGAGGGTCTCCCGGGTGTGGGAGAGAGGAGAGAAGCAAGTGGAGACAAGAGGTTTGAGCCGGTGATCGCGGGCTGGCGCCGCGAACGTCGTCCATTTGTTTGGTGCGAGTAAGGAGATGCCGCGCATGCGTGCTGAGCACAGAGTGAGGAGATGCCGCGCGTGCGTACTGAGCACACCCCACTCCCCAGTCCCCATTCTCAGACCCTCCCCATTAGCATCAGTTAAAGGCCCGGGGGGGGGGGCGGGGGAGCGGATCAGTGAAAGGTCCGGGGGGTGGGGTCGCATCAGTGAAAGGTCCGGGGTGGGGGGATAGCGGGGAGAGGGTCTCCCGGGTGTGGGAGAGAGGAGAGAAGCAAGGGGAGAGAGGAGAGGTGAGCCGGTGATCGCGGGCTGGCGCCGCTAACGGCGTCCATTTTTTTGGTGCGAGTGAGGAGATGCCGCGCATGCGTGCTGAGCAAAGAGTGAGGAGATGCCGCGCATGCGTACTGAGCACAGCCGCGCAACAGCGCCCCCCTGAAAACCAATAAATCAGGGAGGGCAGCGCTTTAAAACCTCTGTAACTTAAAAGATATGCGACCGAATTAAATACAAATATCATTTTCCAGCAGCTGTCCGCGTGGTGAATAACCGTGGCGCTACCATTCACCGTTTTGCCGCAATTGCCGAAATCAGCCGAAATAAAATATATATACATATATATTAACAAGATCAGAGTTTTAGTAATATACTAGCACAAGTGTGCCCGTTGGGCCCGTCCTCGTAGGGTTTCCATTGTAACCGTGAGGGGAGTGGGGGGGGAGGGAAGGGGGAGGGTGGGGGGGAGGGAGGGAGGGAGGAGGGGAGGGGGAGGGAGGGGGGAAGGGGGGGAGTGAGAGGGGAGGGAGGGGGGAGGGGGGAGGGTAGGGGAGGGGGGAGGGAGAGGGGGGAGGGGGGAGGGAGGGGGGAGGGAGGGGGAGGGAGGGGGAGGGAGGGAGGAGGGGAGGGGTGAAGGGGGGAGGGAGGGGGGAAGGGGGGAGGGAGGGGGACCTCCCCTTTTCCCAGTACCCCTCTTTCCCCGTTGGGCCCGTCCTCATAGTGTTTCCATTGTAACCGGGAGGAGGGGAGGGAGGGAAGGGGGAGGGAGGGAGGAGGGAAGTGTGGAGGGAGGAGGGGAGGGGGAGGGAGGGGGGAGGGTGGAAGGGGGGGAGGGGGAGGGAGGCGTGTAGGGGGGAGGGGGGAGGGAGGGGGGAGGGAGGGGGACCTCCCCTTTTCCCAGTACCCCTCTTTCCCCGTTGGCCCGTCCTCGTAGGGTTTCCATTGTAACCGGGAGGAGGGGTGGGAAGGGGGAGGGAGGGAGGAGGGAGGTGCGGAGGGAGGAGGGGAGGGGGAGGGAGGGGGGAGGGGGGAAGGGGGGGAGGGAGAGGGGTGGGGGGGAGGGGGAGGGAGGGTTGGAGGGGAGGGTGAAGGGGGGAAGGGGGAGGGAGGGGGAACTCCCCTTTTCCCAGTACCCCTCTTTCCCCGTTGGGCCCGTCCTCGTAGGGTTTCCATTGTAACCGGGAGGAGGGGAGGGAGGGAAGGGGGAGGGAGGGAGGGAGGAGGGAGGTGTGGAGGGAGGAGGGGAGGGGGAGGGAGGGGGGAGGGAAGGGGTGTGGAGGGGGGAAGGGGGGAGGGAGAGGGGAGGGAGGGGGTAGGGGGGAAGGGGTGAGAAGGGGGAAGGGGGAGGGAGGGGGACCTCCCATTTTCCCAGTACCCATCTTTCCCCGTTGGGTCCGTCCCCGTAGGATTTCCATTGTAACCGGGAGCGGGGAGGGAGGGTGGAAGGAGGGGGGAGGGGGAGAGGGATGGGTGGAGGGAGGGGGGAGGGATTGGGGAGGGAAGGAGGGAGGGGGGGAGTTAGGGGGGGAGGGGTGAGGGAGGTGGGGAGGGAGGGGGAGGGAGTTGGGGGGGAGGGGGAGGAGGGGGAGGGAGTGGGATGGAGGTGGGAAGGAGGGGGGATGAAGGGGTTGAGGGGGGAAGGGGGAAGGGGGACCTCCCCTTTTCCCAGTACCCCTCTTTCCTCCACCACCAAGCCCCCTCCGCAACGACCCCTGTTGTCCCCCTCCCCAGTCCCCCTTCGTGGATGGGGGACCGAGCTCAGGCGTGACCGAGCTTTTGCGGTTGCAGCTCCTAGACTGTGGAACAGCATCTCTCTCCCCATCAGAACTGCCCCCTCCATCCACTCCTTTAAGTCCAGGCTCAAAACCTATTTCTACTCCCTAGCGTTTGAGGCTCATTGAGGATGTACTGTGAACTGTTTGCGTGCCACTGTATATTTCATTTTTTTCCTTAGTACCTAATCAGATGTACAGCACTTTGGTCAACGTGGGTTGTTTTTAAATGTGCTATACAAATAAAATTGACTTGACTTGAGCAAGTGCTTCTCATAAAAAATGTAAATTTGTAAAGAGTAGACACGCAATAGCAGCTGCTTGTCCATTGTGACGTCACACGCTTTTCGCAACAATGTAGCAGCCATCTCACAGGGGCATTGTGACATCATAATCTGAAGACCTTCAATAAATCCGCACCACAGCGCACACTATAATTTAGGGGGGTGAGCGCTTTAAAACCTCTGTAACTTAAAAAACATGCGACCGAATGAAATAAAAAACAATTTTCCAGCAGATAACCGCGTGGTGATTAAGGCGGTGCAAAAATCGTGGCGCTATGGTTCACCGTTTTGACGAAATCAGAGAAACCGCTGTTACGCGCATACATATATATATAACACAAGATCTGAGTTTTAGTAGTATATAGAGTAGCACAAGTGTGCCCGTTGGGCCCGTCCTCGTAGGGTTTCCATTGTAACCGGGAGGGGAGTGGGGGGTAGGGAAGGGGGAGGGAGGAGGGGAGGGGGAGGGATGGGGGGAGGGGAGGGGGGAAGGGGGGGAGGGGGGAGGGAGAGGGGAGGGAGGGGGGTAGGGGGGAGTGGGAGGGAGGTGTAGGGGAGGGGGGAGGGTAGGGGAGGGGGGAGGGAGATGGGAGGGAGGGGGGTAGGGGGGGAGGGGGGAGGGAGGGGGAGGGGAGGGGAAGGGGGAGGGAGGGGACCTCCCCTTTTCCCAGTACCCCTCTTTCCCCGTTGGGCCCGTCCTCGTAGGGTTTCCATTGTAACCGGGAGGAGGGGAGGGAGGGAAGCGGGAGGGAGGGAGGAGGGAGGTGTGAAGGGAGGAGGGGAGGGGAGGGAGGGGGGGAAGGGGGGAGGGAGGGAGAGGGCAGGGAGGGGGGTAGGGGGAGGGAGGGGGGAGGGGAGGGGGGAAGGGTGAGGGAGGGGGACCTCCCCTTTTCCCAGTACCCCTCTTTCCCCGTTGGGCCCGTCCTCGTAGGGTTTCCATTTTAACCGGGAGGAGGGGAGGGAGGGAAGGGGGAGGGAGGGAGGAGGGAGGTGTGGAGGGAGGAGGGGAGGGGGAGGGAGGGGGGAGGGGAGGGGGGAGTGGAGGGGGGAAGGGGGGAGGGGGGATGGAGAGGGGAGGGAGGGGGTTAGGGCGGGGAGGGGGAGGGAGGGAGGGTGGAAGGGGGAGGGAGGGGGACCTCCCCTTTTCCCAGTACCCCGCTTTCCCCGTTGGGCCCGTCCCCGTAGGGTTTCCATTGTAACCGGGAGGGGGAGGGAGGGTGGAAGGAGGGGAGAGGGATGGAAGGGTGGAGGGAGGGGGAGGGATTGGGGGAGGGAGGGATGGAGGGAAGGAGGGAGGGGGGGAGTTAGGTGGGGAGGGTTGAGGGAGGTGGGGAGGGAGGGAGGAGGGAGTTGGGGAGGGAGGGGGAGGAGGGGGGGAGGGAGTGGGAATGGAGGTGGGAAGGAGGGGGGAGGAAGGGGTTGAGGGGTGAAGAGGGACCTCCCCTTTTCCCAGTACCCCTCTTTCCCCCACCACCAAGCCACCTCCGCAACGACCCCTGTTGTCCCCCTCCCCAGTCCCCATTCTCAGACCCCCCCATTCTCTCTCTCCCCCAGACACACTCCAAGTGCTGTTTCGCAACACTTGCTCCGGTGGCCCACGAGCATAGAGGCCCCATGCTGATCTGTGTATGTTACGTGACTTGCAATAAAAAAGACTACTTGAAAACTGTTGTTTAAAGTGCTGTTTAAAGTCCTGTTTAAGTGCTGTTTTTGCTACATTCGCGGTCATTTAGTGCTTCTCACGACTTTGAAAAAAAAGGTCAGAAAAAAAAAGTGAATTTAAAACGTCTGTAAAGATTAAACACCCAATAGCAGATGCTTGTCCATTGTGACGTCACACGCTGAATACCGCGGGGGGGGGGGAAGGGGGGTCAGCTCGAGCTCATCTCACAGGGGCATTGTGACGTCACAAACTGAAGACCTTGAAAAAAAAGGTCAGAAAAAAAAATGTAAATTTAAAACCTCTGTAAAGAGTAAACATCCAATAGCAGCAGCTTGTCCATCGCGAGCTGATCTCTCATTGGTGCACGGGTGCCATTGTGACGTCACACGCTGAAGCCCCTTCAAGAAAAGGGTTAGAAATGAAAATTTTAAACTTTACTATCTCTCTAGCTTTAAAAAGGTAGCTTCAATTTGAATGAAAGTAATTACAATAGTTGGCCAGGTTAATGGTGAATATGGTGGTACAAAAATTGTAGCGCTTTGGTGTACCGTCTTGGAGGAGTAGGGTTTGTAAGTTATGCGTTAAGCAGAGAAACTTCGGAATCTTTCGTACATACACACGGAATCTTCGCGTACATACACACGAACGTCAGAGTTTTAGTAGTATACTAGCACGAGTGTGCCCGTTGGGCCCGTCCTCGTAGGGTTTCCATTGTAACCGGGAGGGGAGTGGGGGGAGGGAAGGGGGGAGGGAGGAGGGAGGTGTGGAGGGGAGGGGGGAGGGGGAGGGTAGGGGGGAAGGGAGGAGAGAAGGGGGGAGGGAGAGGGGAGGGAGGGGGTAGGGGGATAGGGGGGAGGGAGGGGGACCTCCCCTTTTCCCAGTACCCCTCTTTCCCCGTTGGGCCCGTCCTCGTAGGGTTTCCATTGTAACCGGGAGGAGGGGAGGGAGGGAAGGGGGAGGGAGGGAGGAGGGAGGTGTGGAGGGAGGAGGGGAGGGGGAGCGAGGGGGAGGGGAGGGAGGGGGGTAGGGGGGAGGGGGAGGGAGGGGAGGGGGGGAGGGGAGGGGGAAGGGGGGAGGGAGGGGGACCTCCCCTTTTCCCACTACCCCTCTTTCCCCGTTGGGCCCGTCCTCGTAGGGTTTCAATTGTAACGGGGAGGGGCGGAGGGAGGGTGGAAGGAGGGGGGAGGGGGAGAGGGATGGAAGTGTGGAGGGAGGGGGGAGGGATTGGGGGAGGGAGGGATGGAGGGAAGGAGGGAGGGGGGAGATAGGGGGGAGGGAGGGGGAGGGAGTTGGGGAGGGAGGGGGAGGAGGGGGGGAGGGAGTGGGGATGGAGGTGGGAAGGAGGGGGGAGGAAGGGGTTGAGGGGGGAAGTGGGACCTCCCCTTTTCCCAGTACCCCTCTTTCCCCCACCACCAAGCCCCCTCCGCAACGACCCCTGTTGTCCCCCTCCCCAGTCCCCATTCTCAGCCCCCCCCCCATTCTCTCTCTCCCCCAGACACACTCTCAGTGCTTTTTTCGAAACACTTGCCCCGGTGGCCCACGAGCATAGGGGTCCAATGCTGATCTGTGTATGTTAAGTGACTTGCAATAAATAAAAAAAATTAAAAAAAAGACAAGTGCTTTTTAAGTGCTTGTTTTGAAACATTCGCGGTCACATAGTGCTTCTCACTGCGATCTGTTAGTGGTGCTTTTCGAAACAATGTAGCACCTATCTCAAACAAGCATTGGGAGGATGGGAGGGAGGGAAGGGGAGGGAGGGAGGAAGGAGGTGTGGAGGGAGGAGGTGAGGGAGGGGGGGAAGGGGAGGGGGGGAAGGCGGGGAAGGGGGAGGGAGAGGGGAGGGAGGGGGGATGGGATGGGGGAAAGGGGGGAGGGAGGGGGGACCTCCCCTTTTCCCAGTACCCCTCTTTCCCCGTTGGGCCCGTCCTCGTAGGGTTTCCATTGTAACCGGGATTGGGAGGGAGGGAAGGGGGAGGGAGGGAGGAGGGAGGTGTGGAGGGAGGAGGGGAGGGGGAGGGAGGGGGGGAGGGGAGGGGGGAAGGGGTGGGAGGGGGAGGGAGAGGGGTAGGGGGAGGGGGAGGGGGGGAGGGGAGGGGGGAAGGGGAGGGAGGGGACCTCCCCTTTTCCCAGTACCCCTCTTTCCCCGTTGGGCCCGTCCCCGTAGGGTTTCCATTGTAACCAGAAGGGGGGGAGGGAGGGTGGAAGGAGGGGGGAGGGGGAGAGGGATGGAAGGGTGGAGGGAGGTGGGGAGGGATGGAGGGAAGGAGGGAGGGGGGAGTTAGGGGAGGAGGGGTGTGGGAGGTGGGGAGGGAGTTGGGGAGGAGGGGGGGAGGGAGTGGGGATGGAGGTGGGAAGGAGTGGGGAGGAAGGGGTTGAGGGGGGAAGGGGGGGAGGGAGGGAATAGGGCCCCATGCTGATCTGTGTATGTTAAGTGACTTGCACAACTTTAAACTTTACCGCGGGGGGGGGGAGGGGGGGAAGGGGGGGGTCAGCTCGAGCTCATCTCACAGGGGCATTGTGACGTCACAAACTGAAGACCTTGAAAAAAAAGGTCAGAAAAAAAAATATGTAAATTTAAAACCTCTGTAAAGAGTAAACACCCAATAACAGCTGCTTGTCCATCGCGAGCTGATCTCTCATTGGTGCACGGGTGCCATTGTGACGTCACACGCTGAAGCCCCTTCAAGAAAAGGGTTAGAAATGAAAAAATTAAACTTTAATATCTCTCTAGCTTTAAAAAGGTAGCTTCAATTTGAATGAAAGTAATTACAATAGTTGGCCAGGTTAATGGTGAATATTGTGGTACAAAAATCGTAGCGCTTTGGTGTACCGTCATGGAGGAGTAGGGTTTGTAAGTTATGGACAGAAACTTCGGAAACTTTCGTACATACGGAATCTTTCGTACATACACACGAACGTCAGGGTTTTAGTAGTATACTAGACCAAGTGGGCCCGTTGGGCCCGTCCTCGTAGGGTTTCCATTGTAACTGGGAGGATGGGAGGGAGGGAAGAGGGAGGGAGGGAGGAGGGAGGTGTGGAGGGAGCAGGGGAGGGGAGGGAGGGGGGGAGGGGAGGGTGGAGTGGAGGGGGGAAGGGGTGGAGGGAGGGGGACCTCCCCTTTTCCCAGTACCCCTCTTTCCCCGTTGGGCCCGTCCCCGTAGGGTTTCCATTGTAACGGGGAGGGGGGAGGGGAGGGAGGGGGGGAGGGTGGAGGGGGAGGGAGGGGGAGGGAGAGGGGAGGGGGAAGGGGGGAGGGAGGGGGACCTCCTCTTTTCCCAGTACTCCTCTTTCCCCGTTGGGCCCGTCCTCGTAGGGTTTCCATTGTAACCGGGAGGGGGGGAGGGAGGGAGGAGGGAGGTGTGGAGGGAGGTGTGGAGGGAGGAGGGGAGGGGGAGGGAGGGGGGAGGGGAGGGGAGGGGGGGAGAGGGGTAGGGGGGAGGGGAGGGAGGAGGGGAGGGAGGGGGAACTCCCCTTTTCCCAGTACCCCTCTTTCCCCGTTGGGCCCGTCCCCGTAGGGTTTCCATTGTAACCGGGAGGGGGGGAGGGAGGGTGGAAGGAGGGGGGAGGGGGAGAGGGGTGGAAGGGTGGAGGGATGGGGGAGGGAGTGGGGGAGGGTCGGATGGAGGGAAGGAGGGAGGGGTGAGTTAGGGGCTGAGTGGTGATGGAGGTTGAGATTGAGGGGGGAGAGAGTGGGGATGGAGGTGGGAAGGAGGGGGGAGGAAGAGGTTGAGGGGGAAGTGGGACCTCCCCTTTTCCCAGTACCCCTCTTTCCCCCACCACCAAGCCCCACCGCAACGACCCCTGTTGTCCCCCTACCCAGTCCCCATTCTCAGACCACCCCCCATTCTCTTGGAATAAAAAAAAATGCTTTAAAAAAAAAAAGTGCTTTTTAATTGCTTGTTTTGAAACATTCGCGGTTAAGTGCTTTTTTAAAAAACATTCGCGGTTAAGTGCTGGTTTTGAAACATTCGCGGCTACTTAGTGCTTCTGTCAGTTGCTTTTCGAGGGAGGGAGTAGGGAGGTGTGGAGGGGGGAGGGGAGGGGGAGGGAGGGGGGAGGGGAGGGGGAAGGGGAGAGGGAGAGGGGAGGGAAGGGGTAGGGGGGAGGGGGAGGGAGGGGGGAAGGGGAGGGGGAGGGAGGGAGAAGGGAGGGAGGGGGGAGTGAGGGGGGAGGGAGGGGAACCTCCCATTTTCCCAGTACCCCTCTTTCCCCATTGGGCCCGTCCTCGTAGGGTTTCCATTGTAACCGGGAGGAGGGGAGGGAGGGAAGGGGGAGGGAGGGAGGAGGGAGGTGTGGAGGTGTGGAGGGAGGAGGGGAGGGGAGGGGGAGGGGAGGGGGGGAGGGGGGAAGGGGGGAGGAGGGAGGGAGAGGGGAGGGAGGGGGTAGGGGGGGAGGTAAGGGGGAGGGAGGGGGAGGGGAGGGGGGAAGGGGGAGGGAGGGGGATCTCCCCTTTTCCCAGTACCCCTCTTTCCCCGTTGGGCCCGTCCTCGTAGGGTTTCCATTGTAACCGGGAGGAGGGGAGGGAGGGAAGGGGGAGGGAGGGAGGAGGGAGGTGTGGAGGGAGGAGGGGAGGGGAGGGAGGGGGAGGGGAGGGAGGGGGGAGGGGGGAGGGGGAGGGAGGGGAAGGGGGAGGGGAGGGGGAAGGGGGTAGTGAGGGGGACCTCCCCTTTTCCCAGTACCCCTCTTTCCCCGTTGGGCCCGTCCTCGTAGGGTTTCCATTGTAACGGGGAGGGGGGAGGGAGGGTGGAAGGAGGGGGGAGGGGGAGAGGGATGGAAGGGTGGAGGGAGTGGGGAGGGATTGGGGGAGGGAGGGATGGAGGGAAGGAGGGAGGGGGGAGTTAGAGGGGAGGGAGGGGGAGGGAGTTGGGGAGGGAGGGGGAGGAGGGGGGGAGGGAGTGGGGATGGAGGTGGGAAGGAGGGGGGATGAAGGGGTTGAGGGGGGAAGGGGGACCTCCCCTTTTCCCAGTACCCCTCTTTCCCCGTTGGGCCCGTCCTCGTAGGGTTTCCATTGTAACCGGGAGGGAGGGGGGAGGGAGGTGTGGAGGGAGGTGTGGAGGGAGGAGGGGAGGGGGAGGGAGGGGGGAGGGGAGGGGGGAAGGGGAGGGGGAAGGGGGGAGGGAAGGGGGGAGCGGGTAGGGGGGAGCGGGTAGGGGGGAGGGGAGGGAGGGGGATCTCCCCTTTTCCCAGTACCCCTCTTTCCCCGTTGGGTCCGTCCCCGTAGGGTTTCCATTGTAACCGGGAGGGGGGAGGGAGGGTGGAAGGAGGGGGGAGGGGGAGAGGGATGGAATGGTGGAGGGAGGGGGGAGGGAGTGGGGGAGGGTGTGATGGAGGGAAGGAGGGAGGGGGGAGTTAGGGGCTGAGTGGTGATGGAGGTTGGGATTGAGGGGGGAGGGAGGGGGGGAGGGAGTGGGGATGGGAGTGGGGATGGAGGTGGGAAGGAGGGGGGAGGAAGGGGTTGAGGGGGGAAGTGGGACCTCCCCTTTTCCCAGTACCCCTCTTTCCCCCACCACCAAGCCCCCTCCGCAACGACCCCTGTTGTCCCCAGTCCCCATTCACAGACCCCCCCCCATTCTCTCTCTCCACCATACACACTCTCAGTGCTTTTTTCGAAACATTCGCGGTCACATAGTGCTTCTCACTGTAGCACCCATCTCAAACAAGCATTGGGAGGATGCGAGGGAGGGAAGGGGAGGGAGGGAGGAGGGAGGTGTGGAGGGAGGAGGGGAGGGAAGGGGGGAAGGGGAGGGGGGGAAGGGGGGGAAGGGGGAGGGAGAGGGGAGGGAGGGGGGATGGGATGGGGGAAGGGGGGAGGGAGGGGGACCTCCCCTTTTCCCAGTACCCCTCTTTCCCCGTTGGGCCCGTCCTCGTAGGGTTTCCATTGTAACCGGGAGGAGGGGAGGGAGGGAAGGGGGAGGGAGGAAGGAGTTAGGGGAGGAGGGGTGAGGGAGGTGGGGAGGGAGTTGGGGAGGAGGGGGGGAGGGAGTGGGGATGGAGGTGGGAAGGAGTGGGGAGGAAGGGGTTGAGGGGGGAAGGGGGGGAGGGAGGGAATAGGGGCCCCATGCTGATCTGTGTATGTTAAGTGACTTGCACAACTTTAAAAAACTGGCAGTTGCTTTTCGCAACAATGTTGCAACCATCTCACACAAGCATTGTGACGTCACAAGCTGAAGACCTTGAAAAAAAAGGTCAGAATAAAATTTATGTAAATTTAAAACCGAGCTGATCTCTCATTGGTGCACGGGTGCCATTGTGATATCACGCGCTGAAGCCCCTTCAAGAAAAGGGTTAGAAATGAAAATTTAAACTTTAATATCTCTCTAGCTTTAAAAAGGTAGCTTCAATTTGAACGAAAGTACTTACAATAGTTGCCCAGGTTAATGGTGAATACGGCGGTACAAAAATCGTAGCGCTTTGGTGTACCGTCTGGAGGAGTAGGGTTTGTAAGTTATATGGACAGAAACTCTTCGGAATCTTCCGTACATACACACATACATACGGAATGTTGGACCGCAGAGTTTTAGTAGTATATAGATAGATAGACTAGCACAAGTGTGCCCGTTGTCCCGTCTTCGTAGGGTTTCCATTGTAACCGGGAGGGGAGGGGGGAGGGAAGGGGGAGGGAGGGAGGAGGGAGGTGTGGAGTGTGGAGGGGAGGGGGGAGGGGAGGGGGAGGGAGGGGGGGAGGGGGGAGGGAGAGGGGAGGGAGGGGGTAGGGGGGAGGGGGAGGGAGGGGGGAGGGGAGGGGGAAGGGGAGGGAGAGGGGAGGGAGGGGGAGGGAGGGGAGAGGGGGGAGGGAGGGAGGGGGAGGGAGGGGGAGGGAGGGGGAGGGAGGGGGGAGTGAGGGGGAGGGAGGGGGAGGGAGGGGGAGGGAGGGGGAGGGAGGGGGGAGGGGGGGAGGGAGGGGGGAGGGAGGGGGAGGGAGGGAAGGGAGGGGGAGGGAGGGGGAGGGAGGGGGGAGGGAGGGGGGAGGGAGGGGGGAGGGAGGGGGAGGGAGGGGTACCTCCCCTTTTCCCAGTAACCCTCTTTCCCCGTTGGGCCCGTCCTCGTAGGGTTTCCATTGTAACCGGGAGGAGGGGAGGGAGGGAAGCGGGAGGGAGGTAGGAGGGAGGTGTTGATGGAGGAGGGGAGGGGGAGGGGGAGGGGAGGGAGGAGGGGGGAAGGGGGGGAGGGGGATGGAGAGGGGAGGGAGTGGGGTAGGGGGGAGGGAGGGGGGAAGGAGGGGGGAGGGAGGGGGGAGGGAGGGGGGAGGGAGCGGGGACCTCCCCTTTTGCCAGTACCCCTCTTTCCCCGTTGGGCCCGTCCTCGTAGGGTTTCCATTGTAACCGGGAGGAGGGGAGGGAGGGAAGCGGGAGGGAGGTAGGAGGGAGGTGTTCAGGGAGGAGGGGAGGGGGAGGGGGCGGGGAGGGGGGAGGGGGAAGGGGTGGAGGGGGAGGGAGAGGGGAGGGAGGTGGTAGGGCGGGAGGGAGGGGGGAGGGAGGGGGAGGGGAGGGGGGAAGGGGGAGGGAGGGGGACCTCCCCTTTTCCCAGTACCCCTCTTTCCCCGTTGGGCCCGTCCTCGTAGGGTTTCCATTGTAACCGGGAGGAGGGGAGGGAGGGAAGCGGGAGGGAGGGAGGAGGGAGGTGTTGAGGGAGGAGGGGAGGGGAGGGGGAGGGGAGGGGGGAGGGGGGAAGGGGGGGAGGGGGGAGGGGGGAAGGGAGGGTGGGGGGTAAGGGGGGGAGGGGGAGGGAGGGGGAGGGGAGAGGGGAAGGGGGAGGGAGGAGGACCTCCCCTTTTCCCAGTACCCCTCTTTCCCCGTTGGGCCCGTCCTCGTAGGGTTTCCATTGTAACCGGGAGGGGAGTGGGGGAGAGGGAAGCGAGGAGGGAGGTGTGGAGTGGGGAGGGAGAGGGGAGGGAGGGGGTAGGCGGGAGGGGAGGGAGGGGGAAGGGGGGAGGGAGGGGGACCACACGTTTTCCCAGTACCCCTCTTTCCACGTTGGGCCCGTCATCATAGGGTTTCCATTGTAACCGGGAGGCGGGGAGGGAGGGAGGGAGGAGGCAGGTGTGGAGGGAGGAGGGGAGGGAAAGGGGGAGGGGAGGGGGAAGGGGGGGAGGGAGGGAGGGGGAGGGAGGGGGGAAGGGGGGAGGGAGGGGGACGTCCACTTTTCCCAGTACCCCTCTTTCCCCGTTGGACCCGTCCTCGTAGGGTTTCCATTGTAACCGGGAGGCAGGGAGGGAGGGGGGAGGGATTGAGGAGGAGAGGGGGATGGAGGGGGGGAGGGGAGGGGGGAAGGGGTGGGAGGGGAGGGGGGAAGGGGGGAGGGAGGAAGGGGGGAGATGGAGGGAGGGGGAGGGAGGGGGGAAGGGGGGAGGGAGGGGGACCTCCCCTTTTCCCAGTACCCCTCTTTCCCCGTTGGGCCCGTCCCCGAGGGGTGAGGGAGGTGGGGAGAGATGGGGAGGGAGTTGGGGAAGAGGGGGGGAGGGAGTTGGGATGGAGGTGGGATGGAGTGGGGAGGAAGGGGTTGAGGGGGGAAGGGGGACCTCCCCTTTCTTTTTTCGAAACACTTGTACCGGTGGTCCACGAGCATAGGGGCCCCATGCTGTTCTGTGTATGTTAAGTGACTTGCAATAAAAAACACCACTTTAAAAAACAATCAGTTGCTTTTCGCAACAATGTAGCACCCATCTCACAAGCATTGTGACGTCACAAGCTGAAGACCTTGAAATAAAAGGTTAAAAATAAAAAAATGTAAATTTGTAAAGAGTAGACACCCAATAGCAGCTGCTTGTCCATTGTGACATCACACGCTGAAGGGGGGTCAGCTCGAGCTCATCTCACAGGGGCATTGTGACATCACAGGCTGAAGACCTTCAATAAATCCGCACCACAGCGCCCCCTTTTAAATCAGGGGGGGAGCGCTTTAAAACCTCTGTAACTTAAAAAATATACGACCAAATTAAATGAAAATATCACGGCCGGTCGTCCGGGAGATTGTCGATTAAAACGGTGCAAAACCGTGGCGCTATTGTTTACCGTTTTGCCGAAATCACTGTTATTATAAACAAACATAGAAATATATATTACACAAGATCTGAGTTTTAGTAGTATACTAGCAAAGCGGGCCCGTTGGGCCCGTCCCCACACCCCCCATTCTCTCCTCCCCAGCCCCACTCTTACTCTCCAAGTGTGCCCGTTGGGCCCGTCCTCCTGATCTGTGTATGTCAAGTGACCACTATAACTTCCTTCTTTTTTTTTTTCCTAATCAGGTGTGCAGCACTTTGGTCAACGTGGGTTGTTTTTAAATGTGCTATACAAATATAATTAACTTGACTTGACTTGACTTGCAATAACAAAAAATACTACTTTAAAACAATCAGTGCTTTTCTGGAAACTATTCGAAACAATGTAGACGTCACAAGCTGAAGACTAAATCTGCACCGCAACGCCCCCCTGAAAAGGGGGGGGGGCAGCGCTTTAAAACCTCTGTAACTTAAAAAATAAGCGACCAAAGTAAATGAAAATATCACGGCCGAGCGAGCGCGAGATTGGCGATTGAGGCGGTGCGAAAACCGTCGCGCTACGGTTTGCCTTTTTTCCGCAATCGATGTTACGTACGATTCAGGTCATTCCCAATAATATATACATACATAACACAATATCTGAGTTTTAGTAGTATACTAGCACAAGTGTGCCCGTTGGGCCCGTCCTCGTAGGGTTTCCATTGTAACCGGGAGGGGAGTGGGGGGTAGGGAAGGGGGAGGGAGGGAGGAGGGGAGGGGGAGGGAGGGGGGGAGGGGAGGGGGTAAGGGGAGGAGGGGGAGGGTGAGGGGAGGGAGGGGGTCTGGGGGAGGGGGGAAGGGGGGAGGGAGGGGATGGGGAGGGGAAGGGAGGGGGGAGGGAGAGGGGAGGGAGGGGGTGGGGGGGAGGGGGGAAGGGGGTGGAGGTGGAGGGAGGGGGAGGGAGGGGGGAAGGTGGGAGGGAGGGGGACCACCCGTTTTCCCAGTACCCCTCTTTCCCCGTTGGGCCCGTCCTCGTAGGGTTTCCATTGTAACCGGGAGGCGGGGAGGGAGCGGGGAGGGAGGGAGGGAGGAGGGAGGTTTGGGGGGAGGAGGGGAGGGAAGGGGGGAGGGGAGGGGGGAAGGGAGGGGAGGGGGAGGTGGAGAGAGGGGGGAGGGAGGGGGAAGGGGAAGGGGGGAGGGAGGGGGACCTCCCCTTTTCCCAGTACCCCTCTTTCCCCGTTGGGCCCGTCCTCGTAGGGTTTCCATTGTAACCGGGAGGCGGGGAGGGAGGGGGAGGGAGGGAGGAGGGGATGGGGATGGAGGGGGGAGAGGAGGGGGGAAGGGGTGGGAGGGGAGGGGGAAGGGGGAGGGGGGAAGGGGGGGAGGTGGAGGGAGGGGGAGGGAGGGGGGAAGGGGGGAGGGAGGGGGACCTCCCCTTTTCCCAGTACCCCTCTTTCCCCGTTGGGGAAAATTAATTAAAAAAATTTGTAAAGAGTAGACACCCAATAGCAGCTGCTTGTCCATTGTGATGTCACACGCTGAATACCGCGGGGTGGGGGAAGGGGGTCAGCTCGAGTTCATCTCACAGGGGCATTGTGACATCACAATGAAGATTAATCCGCACCGCAGCGCCCCCCTTCTGTAAAAAGTTCGATAAATCAGGGGGGCAGCGTTTAAAACCTCCGTAACTTAAAAAACATGCGACCAAATTAAATGAAAATATCGCGGCCGGTCAGCCGGGAGGTTGGTGATCAAGTCGGTGCAAAAACCGTGGCGCGACGGTTTACAGTTTTGCCGAAAGCACTGATATATACACAAACCCAGGATACAAACAAACTTATAAACAAGATCTGAGTTTTAATAGTATACTAGCACAAGTGTGCCCGTTGGGCCCGTCCTCGAAGGGTTTCCATTGTAACCGGGAGGGGAGGGAAGGGGGAGGGTGGGAGGAGGGAGGTGTGGAGGGGGGAGGGGAGGGGGAGGGAGGGGGGAGGGGAGTGGGGAGGGGATTGGGGAAGGGGGGAGGGGGGAGGGGGGAATGGGGAGGGTGGATGGAGGGGGGTAGGGGAGGGAGGGGGAGGGAGGGGGAGGGGAAGGGGAGGGGAGAGGGAAGGGGGAGGGAGTGGGACCTCCCCTTTTCCCAGTACCCCTCTTTCCCCGTTGGGCCCGTCCTCGTAGGGTTTCCATTGTAACCGGGAGGAGGGGAGGGAGGGAAGTGGGAGGGAGGGAGGAGGGAGGTGTGGAGGGAGGAGGGGAGGGGGAGGGGAGGGGGTGGAGGGGAGAAGGGGGGAGGGAGGAGGGAGAGAGGAGGGAGGTGGTAGGGGGGAGGAAGGGGGGATGGAGGGGGGAGGGGAGGGGGGAAGGGGGAGGGGGAAGGGGGAGGGAGGGGGACCTCCCTTTTTCCCAGTACCCCTCTTTCCCCGTTGGGCCCGTCCTCGTAGGGTTTCCATTGTAACCGGGAGGGGAGTGGGGGGAGGGAAGGGAGGAGGGAGGTGTGGAGGGGGGAGGGGAGGGGGAGGGAGGGTGGGAGGGGAGGGGGAGGGGGGAAGTTGGGGAGGGAGAGGGAGGGGGGAAGGGAGGGAGGGAGGGGGACCTCCGCTTTTCCCAGTACCACTCTTTCCCCGTTGGGCCCGTCCTCGTAGGGTTTCCATTGTAACCGGGAGGGGAGTGGGGGGAGGGAAGGGAGGAGGGAGGTGTGGAGGGGGGAGGGGGAGGGAGGGGGGAGGGGAGGTGGATGGGGGAATGGGGGGTGGGGGGAGGGAGAAAGGAGGGAGGGGGTAGGGGGGAGTGGGAGGGAGGGGGACGGGGGAGGGAGGGGGACCACCCGTTTCCCCAGTACCCCTCTTTCCGCCTTGGGCCCGTCCTCGTAGGGTTTCCATTGTAACCGGGAGGCGGGGAGGGAGCGGGGAGGGGGGAGGGAGGGAGGAGGGAGGTGTGGAGGGAGGAGGGGAGGGAAGGGGGGAGGGGAGGGGGAAGGGGGGAGGGGGGAGGGGGGAGGTGGAGGGAGGGGGGAGGGAGGAGAGAAGGAGGGGGACCTCCCCTTTTCCCAGTACCCCTCTTTCCCCGTTGGGCCCGTCCTCGTAGGGTTTCCATTGTAACCGGGTGGCGGGGAGGGAGGAGGGGAGGGGGGTGGAGGGGGGGAGGGGAGGGGGGAAGGGGTGGGAGGGGAGGGGGAAGGTGTGGGAGGGGAGGGGGATGGGTGGGAGGGGGAGGGGGGAAGGGGGGAGGTGGAGGGAGGGGGGAGGTAGGGGGAAGGGGGGAGGGAGGGGGACCTCCCCTTTTCCCAGTACCACTCTTTCCCCGTTGGGCCCGTCCCCGTTAGGTGAGGGAGGTGGGGAGGGATGGGGTGGGAGTTGGGGAGGAGGGGGGGAGGGAGTGGGGATGGAGGTGGGAAGGAGTGGGGAGGAAGGGGTTGAGGGGGGAAGGGGGACCTCCCCTTTCTTTTTTCGAAACACTTGCCCCGGTGGCCCACGAGCATAGGGGCCCCATGCTGATCTGTGTATGTTAAGTGACTTGCAATAAAAAAACACAACTTTAAAAAACAATCAGTTGCTTTTCGCAACAATGTAGCACCCATCTCACACAAGCATTGTGACGTCACAAGCTGAAGACCTTGAAAAAAAAGGTTAAAAATAAAAAAATGTAAATTTGTAAAGAGTGGACACCCAATAGCAGCTGCTTGTCCATTGTGACATCACACGCTGAAGGGGGGTCAGCTCGAGCTCATCTCACAGGGGCATTGTGAGATCACACGCTGAAGACTAAATCTGCACCGCAGCGCCGCCCTGAAAAGGGGGGGGGGGGGCAGCGCTTTAAAACCTCTGTAACTTAAAAAATACGCGACCAAATTAAATGAAAATATCACGGCCGAGCGAGCGCGAGATTGGCGAGTGAGGCGGTGGGAAAACCGTCGCGCTACGGTCCGCCTTTTTTCCGCAATCGATGTTACGTACGGTTCAGGTCATTCTCAAAAATATATACACACATAACACAAGATCTGAGTTTTAATAGTATATAGATAGATAGATAGATAGACTAGCGAAGGGTGGCTCATTCCCACCCCCCCATTCTCTCCTCCCCAACCCCAATCTTACTCTCCCCACACCCCCCTTTCCCCACGACTTCCCCTTTTCCCAGTAACCCTATTTCCCCCACCACCAACACCCCTCCGGACGACCACTGTTGTCCCCCTCCCCAGTCTCAGACCCCGCCACCATTCTCTCTCCCCCAGACACACTCTTACTCTTCCCCACCCCCTTTCCCCAGCACACCCCTTTCCCCTACTCTCTCTTGCCCCCAACATCAACAGGTTCGGGGGGGGGGTGCGGGGAGCGCATTCAGTGAAAGGTCCGGGGGGGGAGCGCATTAGTGAAAGGTCCGGGGGGTGGGGGGCGGGGGGCGCATCAGTGAAAGGTCCGGTGGGGGGCGGGGGGGGCGCATCAGTGAAAGGTCCGGGGGGGGGGGATAGCGGGGAGCGGGTCTCCCGGGTGTGGGAGAGAGGAGAGAAGCAAGGGGAGAGAGGAGAGGGGAGCCCATACGCACAGACGCACCACGCTGAAGGCCTTCAATAAATCAGTAGGAGGGGGGTTGGGCGAGCTCTTCTCACATGGGCATTTTGACGACACACGCTGAAGGCAATGGAAAAAACGGCTGGATTTATTTTTAATTACTAAAACCTCTGTAACTTAAAAAATACACGACCGAATCAAATAGAAATATAATTTTCCAGCAGCGTTTAGCGTTGTGATTAAGGCGGTGCAAAAGTCGTGCCGCTACGGTTCACCGTTTTTGCCGAAATCAGCCGAAATACCTGAGAATTTTTTTTTGGACTTTTAAACCTCTATAACTTAAAAAATATACGACCGAATTAAATTTAAAAAAACATTTTCGGCAATCGTCCAGCGGTGTGATTAGGCGGTGCACAAATTGTGGCGCTACGCTTCACCGTTTTGCCGAAATCAGCCGAAATCACTGTTACAAACATATATACTCTTCTGAGTTTTAGTATATTAAGATAGATAGATAGAAGATAGATAGATTGATATATGACTTAATTAATTATTTATTTTCAATTATTAATTGACATTCTTACCTGTGTATCTTAGTTTGCTTTCCAATGCGTCCATTTCTAAGAAAAAACAGAGAAACGAGTATTACATTTCCTGCTTCTAAGTAATAGGGTGACTGTAGCTCTATTTTGTCCTGACTGGTTGAACCAATGATTCAGAATAATGTTTTAGTCACCCATCGGTGGAAGTACAATAGGAAACCGAAACGACCACTCACAAAGTTAAGGAAATTCAGTGAAAGACTGAACTCCGATGGGTTTTGTCTATGAGGTGAATTACTACAATGAGATGTTACGAAGAGACTGAAAGTAAATAATTTCTGTGTGCCGGATAATATGAACTAATTATCGATATTTGAACTTTTCTCTTCATGTCAACAAGCCAAATGAGGTAGTGATAGACTTCAGGTAACGAAGCAGTACGCCAAACCGAGGTACACATTGACGTCACAGATTGAGGGATAGTTTGAACCTTTCACATTTCCAGGAGTAAATATCGCCAGCAGCTGGTGCCAGACCACACATTTCAAAGAAATTAGCAAGAAATCACATCTACCTCCGACGCATCGACCTCCTTGGACGGTTTAACATGTTTGTCAACAAATCTAACCAATTTTTACAAATGCGCCGAGAAAACATTTCATCGGGATGCAGCACAACCCTGCTTTGGAACACATCCATCAAAGAGCACAAGAAATTGCAGAAAATTATGAACGTAGCCAGTCCCACCACACAAACAAATCGCCCTTCCATTGACTCCATTGACAGTTCATGCTACGTCGACAAGAACAGGAACCCCACCCCGGTCACTCCCCCTTGTGCCCTCTCCCATCAGACAAGAGGTATAGTGGTGTGAAAACGCGCACTTCCAGGTTCAGGGACATTTTCTTCCCAGCTGCTATCAAGTAACTGATTCACACTATCGACAACTTTTAGAGTGTTTCAGAGCCACGATCTACCTCAGAGAAAAGGGGTTGCATTGTTGGTTAAGGAGGGTGTCACGGCTGTGTTCAGAAATTACATTACGAATAGCTCGTCTAGTGAGGCGATATGGGAAGAGCTGAGAAACAAGAAAGGGATGATCACCTTCTTGGGGGTGTAGTACAGACCCACAAATAGTCAAGGGTATTTAGAAGAACAAATATGCCGGGAGATTGCAGACAGCTGCAGATCAATTAAGGTTGTTGTAGTCCGGGATTTTATTTTTCCCAATATAAACTGCGAAAATCATAGCGTGGGGTGCAAATCCTCAAAAGTGTTTTGGAGAGCTTTCGTAAGCAGCATGTGGAGGCCACCACAGGAGAAACGCAACGCTGGATCTAGTATTGGAAATTGTGAAGGGCAAGTTAATAAAGCGTGTGTGGAGGAGCGTTTTGGGACCAGTCACCACAGTTCGATTAGGTTTCGGATAGTTATGGACAGGAACGGAGAGGGTCCACGTTAAAATGCTCAACTGGGATAAGGCCAACTTTGAAGGTATGAGGGAAGGCCTCGCTCTAGTTGACTGGGTCAGGTTATTTGAGGGGAAAGGAACATCGGCGAAGTAGGATGCTTTCAAGAGTGTACTGAAGAAAGCTCAGGGAGTGCACGTCCTCGTTAGAGCGAAGGGCAAAGCAGGCAAACGTAAGGAAGCTTGGCTGACGTGGGAAATTAAGATGTTAATGAAAAACAAGAAGTTTGCATGGGGCAGGTATTGGCGGCTGGGATAAACTGCATACCTGGAGGAGTTTGGGGAACTGAGGAGTAAACTAATAAAGGAAATCAGAAAGGCAAAAAGGCGCCAGGAGATAACTGTGGCGGGTGGCATCAAGGACAATCCCAAAAGACTTTATGAATACATAAGGGCGAAAATGGTAATTAGAGAGAGCGTGGTAGTCCCAAGAATCAAAGTGGGCACCTCTGTGTGGATCCACAGGAGATGGGCAAGGTCCTAAATTAGCATTTCTCCTCTGTATTGACCGACAAGAAAGACAGTAGGACGGAGGAATTTGGAGCAGTCACTGGATGTGTCCTGAGAGCAGTCAGGGTTACTGTCGAAGAAGTACTGAAGGTACTGTCGTGTTTGAAGGCAGACAAATCTCCAGGGCCTGCTCTGATATATCCGCGGGCATTGTGGGAAACTGGAGAGGAAATTGCGGGAAACCTGCTTGAAATTTACGCGTCGTTCTTAAATACTGGAGTGTTGCCGGAAAGCTGGAGGGTGTCATATGTTGTACCGCTTTTCAAGAAGGGCTGCAGACATGATGCTGGGGAATATCGGCCGATGAGCTTAACATCTGTAGTTGTTAGGCTACTGGAGATTATTCTGAGGGATAGGATACACACGTATTTGAATAGGCAAGGGCTGATTAGGGATAGTCAGCATGGTTTTGTACGTGGGAGGTCGTGTCTCACAAATCTGATTGATTTTTGGAAGACGTGAGCAAAAACGTTGATGAGTGCAGAGCTGTACATGTTGTCTACATGGACTTCAGTAAGGTTTTCAACAAGGTTCCGCATAGTAGGCTGCTCTGGAAGGTTAGATCGCATGGGATCCAAGGAGAGATAGCTAAATGGATTGCAAATTGGCTCCATGGAAGGAAGCAGAATGTAATGGTGGAAGGCTGCTTCTCAGACAAGAGACCTGTGACTAGTAGTATGCCTCAAGGTTTGGAGTTGGGTCCGTTACTGTTATTCTTCTACATCAATGATTTGGATGAAGACACACAGGGCAAGAGTGGCATGTTTGCTGATGATACAACAGTTAGTTGCTTTGCAGATAGTGAAGATGGTTGTGAACGATTGCAACCGGATCTGGATCGATTGGCCAGGTGAGCGGAGGAATGGCTGATGGAATTCAATACAGAGAAGGGTGAGGTGTTGCATTTTGGGACGTCGAAAAAGGGCAGGACCCAAGTACATGGTAGGCATCTGTGTAGTGTTGTAGAGTAGAGGGATCTACGAGTACTGGTGCATGGTTCGTTGAAGGTCAAGTCGCAGGTAGATAAGGTTATTTAAAAGGCTTTTGGCACTTTGGCCTTCATCCGTCCCAGTATTAAGTATAGAAGTTGGGAGGTCATGTTGCAGTTGTATATCATGTTGGTGTGACCGCATTTGGAAAACTGAATTCAGTTCTGGGCAGCATGTTATAGGAAAGACAATTTCATGCTTGATGGGGTTCAGAAAAGATTTACGATGATATTGCCGGAACTAGGTGGTTTGAGCTATAGGGAGAGGTTCAGTAGACTGGGTCTCTATTCCATGGAACGCAGGATGATGAGGGGAGATTTTATGGGGGTATACATAATCATGGGAGGAATAGGTCGGATAGATGCACAGAGTCCTTTACCCAGAGTAGAAGAATCGAGGACTCGAGGACAGAGGTTCAAGGTGAAGGGGGACAAATTAATGGGAATCCGAGCAGTACTTTTTTCACACTAAGGTGGTGGGGTATAGAACAGGCTGCCAGAGGAGGTTGTTGAGGCTCCGACTAACCCATCGTTGAATAAATAATTAGACAGGTACATAGATAGGACAGGCTTGTCGGGATATGGACCAGGCGCAGGCAAGTGGGACTAGTGTAGCTGAGACATTGCTGGCCAGTGAGGACGAATTGGGCCGAAAAGCCTGTTTCCACACTGCATCACTCTACGACTCCATGACTAAGATAGGTACAAAATGCTGGAGTAACTTCGTGGGTCAAGCAACATCGCTGGCGAAATGCATTACCTGACTATTCGTGTCGGATCCCTTCTGCCTAATGTTTTTCAGAACAGTAGTCGGAAAGAAGAGAACTTCTTCATATTAGGCATACCTTGAGGATATTTCAGGGTGGAGCAGAAAAAACGTGTATGTAGAATCCTTCCGACACGAAATGTCACCTACACATTTTCTCCAGAGTTGCTGCCTGACCGGCTAAACTAATTTTTTTAACCACTCTTTGCTGTACTTGATCTTCAGCACATTTATCCCGTATAAAATACTTTATCACAAATTAGACACGGTATAAAATTTAAACCGAAAACATGGCACATATAATTATATACGACCCTTCATATGTTCCGGCATTTAAATAATGTAAAGAAAACGAACGTAAATTCAACATCGGATTGGAAGAGTACGTCCTGTGGTGTTGCACCCTTGCTTAACTTTATTCCCTTCATCTTGTAGATTTGCACTGTGGATACATCGATTTTAATCATGTACTGTATTTCCGCTGACTGGCGAGCAAGCAATAAAACCTTTTCACTGTACCTTGAAACATGTGACAATAAACTAACTTTCGAACGTCAGGTCTATCTTTTCATGCTTATGTTGCATGTATATTGGAAGTTGTACGTCACTATCCACCAGACCTCTTTCCGGCGGCGAAATCATTTTGAATGTTATTAATATTTCGGATGACGTTTCTAAATAAGTGCCAGCGCAGCAGTGATTCAAGGATTTTCTGTGACTTCATATTATTATCTCAATCCAACAAATTTCATTTTACTCTTTGAACAAAATGCCCTCTGTTCATCCAATACTATTGTTACACGAGCTTGATCTGGCGTCAAGTCTTTCTGTTTACTTTGTTAACGGCATAACCTCCAGAAAAAAAGTTATTTCCGTTTTGAAGGCGAAGTAGTATAGACAACAGGAGGCGCCATTCGGCCCTTCGAGCCAGCACCGCCATTCAATGTGATCATGGCTGAACATTCTCAATCAGTACCCCGTTCCTGCCTTCTCCCCATACCCCCTGACTCCGCTATCCTTAAGAGCACTATTTAGCTCTCTCCTGAAAGCATTCAGAGAATTGGCCTCCACTGACTTCTGAGGCAGAGAATTCCACAGATTCATAAATCTCTGACTGAAAAAGTTTTTCCTCCTCTCAGTTCTAAATGGGCTACCCCTTGTTCTTAAGCAGTGTTGTTCTGGACTCCCCCAACATTGGGAACATGTTTCCTGCCTCTAACGTTTCCAACCCCTTAATAATCTTATACGTTTCGATAAGATCTCCTCTCATCCTTCTAAATTCCCGTGTATGCAAGACTAGTCGCTCCAGTCTTTCAACATATGACAGTCCCGCCATTCCGGGAATTAAGCTAGTAAACTTACGCCGCACGCCCTCAATAGCAAGAATATCCTTCCTCAAATTTGGAGACCAAAACAGCACACGGTACTCCAGGTGCGTTCTCACTATGGCCCTGTACAACTGCAGAAGGACCTCTTTGGTCCGATACTGAACTCCTCTTGTTATGAAGGCCAACATTCCATTGGCTTTCTTCACTGCCTGCTGTACCTGCATGCTTCCTTTCAGTGACAGATGCACAAGGACACCCAGATCTCGTTGTACGTCCCATTTTCCTAACTTGACACCATTCAGGTAATACTCTGCCTTCCTATTCCCACCGCCAAAGTGGATAACCTCACACTTATCCACATTAAACAGCATCTCCCAGGCTTCCGCCCTCTCACACAACATGTCCAAGTCACCCTGCAACCTTATAGCGTCTTCCTCACAGTTCACACTACAACCCAGCTTTGGATCATCTGCAAATTTGCTAATGGTACTTTTAATCCCTTCATCCAAGTCATTAATGTATATTGTAAATAGCTGCGGTCCCAGCACCGAGCTTTTCGGTACCCCACTAGTTACTGCCTGCGATTCTGAAAGGGTCCCATTTTCCCCCACACTTTGCTTTCTGTCTGTCAACCAATTTTCCATCCATGTCAGTACACTACCTCCAATACCATGGGCTCTAATTTTGCCCACTAATCTCCTATGTGGAACCTTGTCAAAGGCTTTCTGAAAGTCAAGGTACACCACATCCACCGGCTCTCCCCTGCCAACTTTCCTAGTTACATCCTCAAAGAATTCCAGAAGATTAGTCAAGCATGATTTCCCGTTCGGAAATCCATGCTGACTCGGAACAATCCTGTTACTACTATCCAAATGCTCCGCAATTTTGTCTGTTATAATTGACTCCAGCATCTTCCTCACCACTGATGTCAGACTAACTGGTCTATAATTTCCTGTTTTCTCTCTCCCTCCTTTATTAAGAAATGGGACAACATTATCTACCCGCCAATCAACAGGAACTGATCCTGAATCTATTGAACATTGAAAAATTATCACCAATGCGTCCAATGTAAACCATCAGCCCCATTACGCTGCTCGAATATGCTTTTCAAAGACTGTTATGTTTGCCTTTTACATTTAATATTAGTAAAGAAGATCCGATTGCTCCTGCAGATTCATACGGTGAAACAAGATTCTCAACAAACAGGCAGCAAGCAGACGATTGTATTGACCGGGAGATTCATAAGACGCGATTTCCTGAGAGTCTAGAAACATAACAACATAGAAAATAAGTGCAGGAGTAGGACATTTGTCCCTTCGAGCCAGCACCGCCTTTCAATGTGATGTGCCTGATCATCCAAAATCAGTACCCCACTGCTGCTTTCTCTCCATAACCCATGATTCCGTTTTATCCCCATATCCCTTGATACCGCCTGTGTTCTGTAATATTCTCAGTGATAATTTGACTATATTATAAATAAATGGATGAACATAATAATTATGTAACATTTCCTTAAAAAGGGCAAAGTCAATGGAAATAGAGATTTTGCCTGCCAATTGCATACAATAAAATTCAGTAGGTCCAGATGCTGTATGGAGCTAATCCTATTGACAAATCTCGCTTAATAATAGTTGCCTTTTCGTTGCATGCACAGTGAAACAGCTAATTCTGTACTTTGAACCTATTGATCCTGGTGATCTTAATGTTACGAAATGGCGCACGATAAGTAACGTTCAAATATGCAATATGATTTTCAACCGATAATATATCTGAATAATGCGCGTTATGCGATATATTTTTAAACGTTTCGTATAAAATAAATGTGAATATATATTACCGATGATATATTTTTGTCATCCAACCACTTTTACTCAGAAGGGACGGATTGTGCAATGTTTTGAAATCGTTAACGACCTAGAATTGAGGATAAAAAAACAAAATGTTACCGTGAATCACCATCAAAAGAAGAAATTAAACAGCAACTGAAATTGATATCCAAATTAACGTAGTAGTAATGGAATATCGTCATCGGGTCAACGTTGTTGTCGACAATGTCCCGTCGCTGCTCAAATGGAGTCTCCAAAAAATGCAGCATGATACATCGAACATAAAACAGCACAGCACACGAGCAGGTCTTGCAACCAACGAAGTCTCCGTTTAATATGATGACAGGTTAATCTAATTGACTCTCCCTGCAGGATATCCATACCCCTCCATTCCTGGATGTCCACGCGTCTATCCAAAAGTATCTCAAATGCCACTACCTGCCTTCACCACGACCCTGGCAGCGCACCCTCCACGTTCATTGTAAAACACGTCCCGGACATTTCATTTAAATGTTGACTTTCTTACTTTAAGCCAACCCTTCCACGGTTTGACTTTTTTTATCCAGCGAATATTTTCTGATGATCTTGGCCTATCACAGTTTTATACAAATCTATTAGGTCTTCTTTCAGGACGCATACATCCAGAACAAACAATCGAAGTGTGTCCAATATCTGTTTATAGCTTCAATAATATTTGCTGGTTTTACACTAAACTTCCCATAAATCACTTATGCAGTCTTATGTAAATGTAGGCAGACATTCTGATATATTTCCACATCACACATATCTACGCACAAACACAGTATTCCATTGCTTTGGGAATGTTCATGGAAAATCGTAGTAGGCAAAGTCCATCTACCTTTGATGTTCATTGAACCTCACTTAAGTACCATGAACAATGAAGCCCTAAATATCACACGATGCAATCTTACATACTCACCACTTATTTTCGGATCGTGTTGTACCAAAATACAATGGGCTGATTCTTACATTGAAGACAAACTAACATTATGTTGGAGTTGTCCTATTTAAAGACTCGTGTTCCATAAAATGACATGTGTGGCCGATTTATCGTTTGAAAGGATGACAGAGTATGATTGCACACAATCTTTCGATTGTTGCAATTTAGTGCAGATTGTTTTTGTTTCCCCGAGTGGGCTGGACATGGACCAGTACTATGTTCAACATAGACCACGTAAAAAATCTAGATTCAATATTGTGATGAAAAATCGAGAACTACAATATTGCTGTTCTTAGCCTTAAATTGTTGAAAGGGGAGTGGAACTTGCATTATATTGTGCATTTTCGAGTGGGTTTTCAGAAATGCGTAGCATCGGACACTGCAATACGTGACATTTGATAGAGAATATAAATGGTTATGATGATCTGGAATCACTAATTCGTGAGTAGAGAGGTTGTTGCACAATTCCCTATGGGAAATAACTGCAATGCAAAGAGCGTATTACAACAGCGACTGTGGCTGCTTTGGAGCAAAAGGCCAAAACAGATAAAGCATTGTTTTTTCTGTAAGTTGTTTCATAAATACTGTGAATGATATACTGTTGGAAGTGTACCAAAGTGCGGAAAAGATCGGAAAGAATTATCTGGTCATATATATTCTGTCTCAGTGTTCTATAACTTGCCGGATGGTAGGTGTAAAATATGGTCCCCTCTGCGTTTTACTTTCAAAGTTATTGTGAAAATGCCGTTTTTGCCGCTCAAACGGCAACTGAGGTATGTGCTCGTATCCTGTCCAAAACCTACCGCGCCGCATTCTACAACAATTCATCAGTATTGCCTGTCTGGCTGTGAGGACATTATTTGCACAGTGTTGCGGCACGGATTGTTGTTCAATAATATTTAGTCGATACGTGCAATGGAATGTCATGTGGGACACTTAGCCGGACCTGAATGATGGAGAATAAAGTACACCAAAAAATATCGTTTATCATTCTAATTTTAATCAGTGAGCATGCACACGTCGTTTTAATGAGCAAAAGTAAGACATTATGCTGAAAAATAATCGGCCATCAGCATTTTCATAAAAGTCTTGGTCAGAGAAATGAGCATTACATCTGAAAATAGCATTCACATTCTTGGCTCGAAAGATACCCACTCCAAGTTAATAACGCTATCTCCAGAATCATTACATTTTCATTTTCTGTTAGATATACAGTGCATTATTATGAAGATTAAAGAATGAAATAATGAACAAGAACGTGCATCAATATGTTATAGCACAACAGAAACGAGGCCGGACGAAAAAAAGCCGAGCATGCAGATATTGTAGAAGTTTATTGTCGTGTTAAATCGTCAGGGCTGCGCGTGTACAGGGCAAAACTATATATATATATATATATATCGGGAAGGGGTACGGTGGGAATTGGAAAGAGAAAGGTGGATTTAAGTGACAAGAGATTGATGGGAAGAATGAGGTAAATGAGGAGGGATGGTCCATTCTAACAACAGAAGCTTGACAGTGGTTAATGAACACAACCAATAGCTGCAGGGTACGGAAACAAGCAAAAAGTAATCGACGAAGAAAGCAGAATAAGCAAAGGAACAAATGCTGTTTACCTGATACTTCTCGATTGTATTCGTTGCTTTCGACGTGGCCTGCTTTATATCGGCAAGTCAGAGAACCGACTGGGCGGTCATCTTGCTGAGCAAATACGCTCTCTCCGCAATGGCCACTAGGAGCAATCGGTTGTAGTCCATTTCAACTCCCCACCCCATCTCAATTCCAAAACTCTCTGTTCTCGATCTGCTCCACTGCATGTGTGAGGCCAAGCTCTATGTACAGGAACAAAACCTTATGTTCCTCATGCGTGATCAGAACACATTGGCTGGAAAGTTCAATTGCTTAATTTCAGAGAAGCCGCGCCATTCCTCCCTCAACTTATCTAATCTAGCAAAGTATTTTAGTACATACATTTCTTTCCAATTTAAGTTCAAAATTGCCAATTTCTTCTCCAACGGCATCAGACTCAATTTGCCCATCAGCGATATATCCAGTTCCTTGTATCCTTGCTCGCATTGCTCTCTTCCACTCGGCATCGCTTCCTTATTTCTTTGCAGTCATTGGTTAATTGTGCATTATATTCTATAATCTGTAGCCCGTCGTTGTATCTGCTAGTCAACTCCCAGTCTTTGACACTATCTGTACACTTCATTATATCACCTGGTTAAAATGTTCATCAACTACTCCTCATCTAGACCTAGATATCACTCCCCAACGTTTGCCTCGCCATTTTAAATGCTGAGATCAAATGCAGGATCTCCATATGAACCATGCACTATCCCTTTTCTTCCATGGCTGCAGCTTTCCCCGCTAACTTCCTTCAGCAGACTGTTTTATTGTTTTTAATCCATCCCTCACTATCTAAAATCTATTTATCTCTGAGTTGCAGATTCGAACGTGTTCAATAGTGTGAAGGCGCATGAGCATAAAAAGAAGAAATACAGACAGGAAATTAATGTGGAAATAAATTGTGTATCGCGAAATTCTATCATGTTTTCAATCGAAAGGTAAAGAAAGATTACGATATAACAGACATATCCCAATGAATGAATGATATGGGATTCAGGGTTGCCTACCTTGTGTTAATTCCAACTCTTATTACGGCGTAGTTCGAAGTTTACTATTTATAAAGAGATGCTTAATATCTAAGATTGACAACCGTGAATTCAGTAACACATATTTTGTGATCTATTGATCCACGGCGCTGCACCTCCCACGTTTTGAATATTTGCAACTCATATATCATCAGTTAATAAACTGATTTTGCAATAAGGTTTTGAAGTTTTATGATTCTGCTTCCACTCAAGTACGTGGCATGTATCAAAACATTCTTTTTAAAGTGCACTTCAGCAATTTTATATCTATTATATTTAAAATATATAGTGTATGTGGTTATACATGAACGGAAATGAGAGGAAATTCTGTGGGCAATCTTCAAGACGTACACATATTTGAAGAACGTTCAAATTTAAAGAACTCGATCTAGCTTTGTTGATTTAAATGAACTTGTATTTTGGAAATACAGCAGATAGAGGACGATTATTTGAGAAAAACAAAGTTTCACATCATTCGCCACTTTCTACAAAACCTAACCTGCAACAGCACATCCAACAGTGCTGGTAAATCTTTCTTTTTAGAGGAATTCAGTTACTTAATGATTGATAAATCTGAAATAATAAGATTATTATTGTAAATACGATGGTCTTGAGTTTTAACGTTCTTCAAATCTTTTAGAAATATCATATTTCCATTTGAAAATCATAAGAGGTAAAGCGTTAATGATAGTATACAATTAAAACAGCATATCCATAATGATTTCTGCTATCAAGTGGACTAGTTTGAAGTTACACTGCTCCATTGAATGGGAACAGTAAGCATTATTCATAGTGCATTGAACAATAGTGCACAGCATTGCGGAATATTTGTTGGATTCACATGGATACAAGTAGTGAAAACAACAGAAACCAAAGGTTCGGGATACGTGTGTTATTTTTAGAGAGGCAATCTGAAATTTGCGAATATTGGTAGGGTTTCAATAGACAATAGACAATAGGTGCAGGAGTAGGCCATTCGGCCCTTCGAGCCAGCACGACCATTCAATGTGATCATGGCTGATCATTCTCAATCAGTACCCCGTTGTTGCCTTCTCCCCATACCGCCTGACTCCGCTATCCTTAAGAGATCTATCAAGCTCTCTCGTGAATGCATTCAGAGAATTGGCCTCCAGTGCCTTCTGAGGTAGAGAATTCCACAGTTTTCCAACTCTCTGACTGAAAACGTTTTTCATCATCTCCGTTCTAAATGCCCTTCCCCTTACTCTTAAACTGTGGCCCCTGGTCCTGGACTACCCCAACATTGGGAACAGGTTTCCTATCTCTAACGTGTCCAACCCGTTAATAATCTTATATGTTTCGATAAGATCCCCTCTCATCCTTCTCATCCTTCTAAGTTCCAGTGTATACAAGCCGAGCGGCTCCAGTCTTTCAACATAGGACAGTCCCGCCATTCCGGGAACATCCTTCCTCAAACTTGGAGACCAAAACTGCACACAGTATTCCAGGTGCGGTCTCACTGGGGCCCTGTACAACTGCAGAAGGACCTATTTGCTCCTATACTCAACTCCTCTCGTTATGAATGCCAACGTTCCATTGGCTTTCTTCACTGCCTGCTGTACCTGCATGCTTCCTTTCAGTGACTGGTGCACTAGGACACGCAGATCGCGTTGTACGTACCCTTTTCCTAACTTGACACCATTCTGATAATAAACTGCCTTCCTATTCTTACCACCAAAGTGTATAACCTCACACTTAGCCACATTCAACTGCATCTGCCATGCATTCGTCCACTCACATGAACTGTCGAAGTCACCCTGCAACCTCATAGTATCTTCCTCACAGTTCACACTACCACCCAGCTTTGTATCATCTGCAAATTTGCTAATGGTACTTTTAATCCCTTCATCCAAGTCATTAATGTACATTATAAATAGTTGCGGTCCCAGCACCGAGCCTTGCGGTACCCCACTAGTCGCTGCCTGCCATTCTGAAAGCGACCAATTTATCCCCACTCTTTGTTTTCTGTCTGCCAAACAATTTTCTATCAGCCGCCTCAAATTTTCCACTCCCCTGACTAACTCCAACCTCTCCCCTCCTGAACGTGCAGCCCTCCACTCACTCCGCAACAACCCGGACTTAATAATTAAACCCGCTGACAAGGGAGGGGCTGTGGTAGTCTGGCGTGCTGACCTCTACCGCAACGAGGACAGACGACAACTATCAGACACCTCTTCCTTCCTATCCCTGGACCTTGACCCCACCGATAAACACCAGACCTTTATCAGCAGCACCATCACCGACCTCATCACCTCCGGGGATCAACCCCTCAGTGCCTCCAATCTCATAGTTCCCCAGCACCGCACGGCCCGATTCTACCTCCTACCCAAAATCCACAAACACAACTGTCCCGGCAGACCCAGTGTCTCTGCCTGCTCATGCCCTACCGAACTTATCTCCACCTACCTCGACTCCATCCTATACCCCCTGGTTAAATCCCTCCCCACCTACGTCCAAGACAACTCACACGCTCTCCATCTCCTGGATAACTTCCGGTTCCCAGTCCCCCACTCCCTCATTTTCACCATGGATGTCCAGTCACTCTACACTTCCATCCCCCACAAGGATGGTCACGAAGCCCTCCGTTTCTTCCTCGACCGTAGAACCAGCCAATCCCCATCGACCAACACTCTCCTCCGCCTAGCAGAGCTGGTTCTTACCCTCAACAAATTATCCTTTGACTCCTCCCACTTCCTCCAAACCAGAGGAGTAGCTATGGGCACTCGCATGGGCCCTAGCTACGCCTGCCTCTTTGTCGGGTACGTCGAACAATCCATGTTCCAGACGTACACTGGCCCCATCCCCGAACTCTACCTCCGCTACATCGACGACTGCATTGGTGCTACCTCTTGCACCCATGCAGAACTCACTGACATCATACACTTCACCTCCAATTTCCATCCTGCCCTTAAATATACCTGGACTATCTCTGACATCTCCCTCCCGTTTCTGGACCTCACCATCTCCATCACAGGAGACAGACTAGTGACGGACATTTACTACAAGCCCACCGACTCGCACAGCTATCTGGACTACACTTCTTCCAACCCGGTCCCCTGCAAAAAGTCTATCCCCTACTCCCAATTCCTCCGTCTACGCCGTATCTGCGCCCGGGATGAGGTGTTTCAGACTCGGGCTTCCGAGATGTCCTCGTTCTTCAGAAAACGGGGCTTCCCCTCCTCCATTATAGATGAGGCTCTCACTAGGGTCTCTTCTCCATCACGCAGCTCCGCTCTTGCTCCCCCTCCCCCCACTCGCAACAAGGACAGGATCCCCTCGTTCTCACCTTCCACCCCACCAGCCAGCGGATCCAACATATCATCCACCACAACATTTCCGTCACATACAACGGGACCCCACCACTGGCCATATCTTCCCATCCCCTCCCCTCTCTGCGTTCCGCAGAGACCGTTACCTCCGTAACTCCCTGGTCCACTCGTCCCTTCCTACCCAAACCACCCCAACCCCGGGCACCTTCCCTTGCAACCGCACGAAATGCAACACCTGTCCCTTTACCCCCCCCCCCCCTCAACTCCATCAAAGGACCCAAACATTCTTTCCAGGTGAGACAGAGGTTCACCTGCACCTCCTCCAACCTCATCTATTGCTTCCGCTGCTCTAGATGTCAACTTATTTATATCGGCGAAACCAAGCGCAGGCTCGGCGATCGCTTCGCAGAACATCTGCGCTCGGTCCGCATTAACGCAACTGATCTCCCGGTGGCCCAGCACTTTAACTTCCCCTCCCATTCCCAGTCTGACCTCTCTGTCATGGGCCTCCTCCAGTGCCATAGTGAGGCCCGCCGGAAATTGGAGGAGCAGCACCTCATATTTCGCCTGGGCAGTTTGCAGCCCGGTGGTATGAACGTCGACTTCTCCAACTTCAGATAGCTCCTCTGCCCCTCCCTTCCCCTCCTCCTTCCCAGATCTCTCTCTATCTTCCTGTCTCCACCTATATCCTTCCTTTGTCCCACCCCCGACATCAGTCTGAAGAAGGGTCTTGACCCGAAACGTCACCCATTGCTTTTCTCCCGAGATGCTGCCTGACCTGCTGAGTTACTCCAGCATTTTGTGAATAAATCAATTTTCTATCCATGTCAGTACACTACCCCCAATATCATGTGTCTAATTTTGCCCACTAAGCCTTGTCGAATGCTTCCTGAAAGTCGAGGTACACCACATCCACCGGCTCCCCCTGTCAATTTTCCTAGTTACATAGTTTCCTAGTTTCCATGTTTACTAACATTTATTAACGACGTCGATTTACGGTGGAAATGCTGCTGCCATCCGCTGTTATCCTTCGCATATTGTAGAAGGGAACAAAAAGCATTTGTTGTGACAGACGTAGTTCAATTGAGTAGCACAAAATATAATTTACTGTGGAATATACACGGACTGAACCTTGAAATTAACAGAGGAGAATTATACATTTAAACTGGAATAATATGCACAAACTTTTGCTGTGAATAGGAACCTGAGATTTCTGTCAGAGAAAAAACATACATTTATTCAACTACTGCAGCGATTCACCTAGGAAGACCAAAAGAATATTGAACTTCATGGCAATAAGCGTGACGTCTAATAGTCGGTAGGTTTGTTGCAACTTTTTATGATAATTGAGTTTGAACGTTCACAGTAGAATTTACCCGCATATTTACAGAATAATATACTTGGATCGGAGGCGATTTATCAAAATATTCACCCGATTAATTCCAACATGAATTAGTGTGCGCATTAAGAACATCATGTTTTCATAGTTAATAGAAATTGGGATATGTAAGATGATGGAATTTAAGTAATTACGTTGCCGCAGTAATTGGAAGGGTTTATGCAGGAGCGTTGTTTAACACTGTGGACGAATTCATTGGAATGGAAAACGATTTGTTGTATATAAATGCAGATCAGGTTTGCGAAGCGAATAGTATGTGCGTGCAATATTTTGAATTCTCCACTTTACATAATTCTGAACCTGTAGTAATTGATCATATTCATGCTAATATAAACCTAGAAACATAGAGAATATGTGCAAGAGGAGGCCATTTGGCCCTTCGAGCCAGCATCGCCATTCATTGTGATCATTGCTGATGATCCACAATCAATAACCTGGTCATGCCTTCTCCCCATATCCCTTGATACCACTAGCCCCTAGAGCTCTATCGAACTATCTTATTAATTAATCCAATGAAATGGCCTCCACTGCCTTCTGTGGCAGAGAATTCCACAAATTCACAACTCTTTGGGTGAAAAGGTTTCTTCTCACCTCAGTATTAGATAGCCTCCTCTTTATTCTTAGACTGTGGCCCCTGGTTCTGGACTCCCCCAACATTGGGAACATTTTTCTGCATCTAGCTTGTCCTGTCCTTTTATAATTTTATACGTCACCATAAGATCCCAATCTCATTCTTCCAAACTCCAGTGAATACAATCCCGTTTTTTGCAATCTTTCCTCATGTGACAGTCCAGCCATCCCAGGGATTAACCTAGTAAACCTACACTGCACTGCCTCAATAGGAAGGATGTCCTTCCTCAAATTGTTGACTAAAACTGCACACAATACTCCAAATGTGGTCTCCCCAGGGCCCTGGAGAACTGCATAAGGACCTCTTTGCTCCTGAACTCAAATCCTCTTGTTATGAAGGTCAATATGCCATTAGCTTATTTCACTGCCTGCTGTACCTGCACGCTTACTTTCAGCACAAGGACACCCAGGTCTTATTGGACTTCCCCTTTACCTAATCTGACACAATTGAGATTATAATCTGACTCCTTGTTTTTGCCGACAAAGTGGATAACCTCACATTTATCCACATTATGCTGCAACTAACATGCATCGGCCCACTCACACAACTTGTCCAAGTCATGGTGCAATCTCCTCACATCCACTTCGCAGTTATCACAGCCACCCAGCTTTGTGTCATCTTCAAACCTGCTAGCGTTACTTCTATCTCCATCGCCCAAATCATGAATATTTATTGTAAACAGTTGCGGCCCCAGCACCGATGCTTGAGGCACACCACTCGCTACTGCATGCCATTCTGAAAAGGACCCATCTATTCCTACTTTTTGCTTCCTGTTGCCAACCAATTCTCTATCAATGTCAATACCCTACCCCTAATACCACGTGCTCTCGTTTTGCTCACCAATCTCCCGTGTGGGACCTGATCAAATGTTTTCTGAAAGTCCAGATACACTCCATCAACTGGCTCTCCGTCACCCATTTTACTTGTCACATCCTCAAAAAAAATCACAAGATTAGTCAAGCAGGATTTTCCTTTCATAAATCCATGCTGACTTGGACCAATCATTTTACTGCTATCCAAATGCGCCGTTATTACCCCTTTAATAATTGACTCCAACATCTTCCCCTCCACCGAATTCAGGCTAACTGGTCTATAATTTCCCCTTTTCTCTCTCATTCCTTTCTTAAAAAGTGAGATAACGTTAGCTGCCCTCCACTCCACAGGAAATGATCCTGAATCTATTGAACATTGAAACGATTGCTGAAAATTTAAACTACAAAAACAAGGGATATGGGAAATAGTGGAAAGCTGTTGAGGAAAGCATAAACGATGGAGGCTCAATGGTTTTGAATATGTCTATTTATTTTGTGGTACTTCTACCTCTGACTCGATCGGATGTCAATGAAAGTTCCCTTAGAAAGGGGAATGAATAGACAATAGACAATAGAGAGTAGCTGCAGGATTAGTCCATTCGGCCTTTCAAGCCAGACCGCCATTCAAAATCATCATGGCTGATCATTCTAAATCAGTACCCCGTTCGTGCCTTCTCCCCATACCCCCTGACTCCGCTATCCCTAAGAGCTCTATTTAGCTCTCTCTTGAATGCATTCAGAGAATCGGACTCCACTGCCTTCTGAGGCAGAGAATTCCACGGATTCACATCTCTCTGACTGAAAAGGTTTTCCCCTCATCTCCGTTCTAAATGGCCAACTCCTTTTTCTTAAACTGTGACACCTGGTTCTGGACTCCCCCAACATTGGGAACATGTTTCCTGCCTCTAACGTGTCCAACCCCTTAATAATGTTATACGTTTCGATAAGATCCCCTCTCTTCCTTCTAAATTCCAGTTTATACAAACCTAGTCGCTCCAGTCTTTCAACATATGATAGTCCCGCCATTCCGGGAATTAACCTCGTAAACCTACGCTGCACGCCCTCAATAGCAAGAATATCCTTCCTCAAATTTGGAGACCACAACTGCACACAGTACTCCAGGTGCGGTCTCACTGGGGCCCTGTATAACTGCAGAAGTACCTCTTTGCTCCTATACTCAACTCCTCTTGTTATGAAGGCCAACATTCCATTGGCTTTCTTCACTGCCTGCTGTGCCTGCGTGCTTACTTTCTGTGACTGATGCACGTGGACACCCAGCGTTGTACGTCCCGTTTTCCAGTTTATACAAACCTAGTCGCTCCAGTCTTTCAACATATCATATGTTGAAAGACTGGAGCGACTAGGTTTGTATAAACTGGAATTTAGAACTGGATAATAATCTGCCTTCCCATTCTTCCCACCAAAGTGGATAACCTTACACATATCCACATTAAACTGCATATGCCATGCATTCGCCCACTAACACAACCTGTCCAAGTCACCTTGCAACCTCATAGCATCTTCCTCACAGTTCATTCGCAGAATGAGCGATTGGCATTTATCTGTGTAAAATAGCATTAACATTGGGAACAGGATACAAATGCTTCAAAATAAATAACGAATGAGAGTAATGATCACATCATCAAGAAGGAAATTCTGTACTATTATCCTTACCCTTATTACAAATGAGAGCAATTGTTAATCTAAGTTCTGGAGCAGTCAGACGTGCAAAGAGTACATAAATTTAAACACGTTTAGACACATTTATGGGTTTGTTCGGAATTAAAAGACTGTTAGCTTTCTGAAAGTTGGATGTCAGAGTACGTATGCTTTCGTATGAACTTGGTTATGATGGAGCATGTTGATGCGCTGATGGTAGTTAATGCAGACTGGGACAAGGAATCATTGTTAGAGCAAAATAAAGATCGTAGGAACATCCAGCGCAGAAGATAAAAATACTCTGAAAATGAATGAGAGTCAATAATTTATTGTTTGGTCGTCAGTCGTAATCGGTGTCCCTCAGTATTTATGGATCTTAATTTAAATGTGTTTGAAGTAATGCCACACTGTTTTGTGGGTCTGTTGCGATACCTACATGGCACCTATCGTTTGCGTTCTAATATGGCTAGCATAAAATCTTTTTGGGGGGTAATTTTTGCGTTATATTGCATAGCAGAATAACTCTTTAAATCACACATTGTTGTCACGAATAATTTACATGCTAAATAAAATCATTTTCCTTAAATGCATTATGACTTAGATCCAAAATTTCACGATGGCATAATCAAAAAAGTCTGCAGGGGGAAAATATATTTGAGTTATATCTGCATTAGATTTATAATTTTGTCTTGGAATACAATGATACGTGCAATTAATACGTGCAAAATTTATATATTTGTAAAAGGAAAGACGATGGATAATATAACATAAAATATTGCAAAGACTAGGCTTGTATTCACTGGAGTTTAGAAGGATGAGGGGGGATCTTATAGAGACACTGAATTATAAAATGACTGGACAAGCTAGATGCAGGAAAAATGTTCCCAATGTTGGGGAAGTCCAGAACCAGGGACCAGACGTAGAATAAACGGGAAGCCATTTAAAGCTGAGGTGAGAAGGAACTTTTTTACCCAGAGATTTGCGAATTTGTGGAATTCTCTGCCACAGAGTGCCGTGGAGGCCAAATCGCTGGATGAATTTAAGAGAGAGTAAGGTAGAGCTCTGGGGGCTAGTGGAGTCAAGGGATATGGGGAGAAGTTGGGGACAGGTTACTGATTGTGCATGATCAGCCCTGACCACAATGAATGGCGGTGCTTGCTCAAAAGGCCGAATGGCTTCCTCAAGCAACGATTTTCTATGTTTCTATGTTTCTATGTTTAAATCCATCTTTCAGAAAGGAAACATGTTACGTCCAGAGATACATTATCTGACACTTCACCACTGAGGGGGTAACAATAGACCATTTGTTTTATTTGCTTAAACAAAAGTCATGTAAGCACCGACACACAAACGAAAGCACTCTTTCTAAGCATTTATATGGGCATAAATACATCGTTAGGTATTTGATCTAGTTCTCTAAATACATATTGATAGTTATATAGGTCTATATATTTTCTATAAATATATGTGTGCGTGTGTGCGTGTGTGCGTGTGTGAGCTCGCGCGCGCGCGCATATAGGAAACTCCCTCGAAATATATAAAGAAGGCATAGCTCAATGAACGAAATGAAGATTAGATAAAAACATGTATCCACACTCCAGGAAGCAATGTGGCGAGATGCGTTTTGAAAGTATGTTAATTTCAAAGGACTGATTAAAAATGCCAGAGAAAGAATGCCAACTGAAAATATATATCAGCCACAAAAGCAAGTGGCGGTACATGGATAACAATGAGTGCAAACCCTCACACTCTTTAAACATTGATTACTCCAATTGATAAACTGATTTTGTCGTATTCGGTTCCTTACTCCACCTTTACTTCGCTTAATTATGTTAAATTACATATTCACTTCATGGGCATCTATCATGTTACCAACCAGTCGTATCTTTAGAAGATTTCAAAGACTGGCCCTTTTCTGGAGTGAATGTTTCGTTTTTTTTTTGTTGTTTTTTTTTTGTTTTTTTTTTGAAAAGCATATGTACAAATAGAAATTAAAAAACACGTTTCGTTTCGTATTTTTATTTTTTAGCAACTGTGTACCCCTTAGCAACTCATGAAAGTTTAAAAAACAATATTGTAAATCAGCGGAACCCTGGCGATGTTACATTCTTCTTGCACGAAGTAAGTTGCTGGAATGTTATTTTTGCTCGTGTTGCGATGAATGATAACGTATGTGTGAATTTATTAATGAGCAAAAACCTATACAATGACTGATTCCATCCAGCGACGCAGTTCCACGTTAATTTCACAGATTTACTGACAATAACCACCACATTTGAAATAATGTTTAAATGTACACTGTTAAATCAAAATAGCAGCTATCTCTTATTTGCGATTCAATAAAATTTGACCAGATTCCTATTCCATTTGTCAACATGACTCTGTGGCTACTTGGAGAATCATACGCTTTTCTGAGATGTGACATGATATATGCTCAAAATAAACGAAGATGTGTCCCAGCACAAAAGAGCCAATGTCAGGAGAACTTACGAAAATAAAATGGTTTCTGATTAACGTGCTGTCCTTTCTCAGTTCTGACACAAGGGCTTCGACGTGCCATGTAATTTGCTATGTTCTTCTGCAGACGTCGTCCGATCTGTCGAGTATCTCAAACATTTCCTATTATTAAGGGAATGTACGGGTGTTTAAAACGACACAGATATTGTAACGTTTGTTTTTAATTTACTTTCCTGTTGGGCCAGAGATCATCCACAATTGGCAATACTATTCAGATTGTTTTCATGATTTGAGACGGAAGTACTAACCGAACAGCTGACCCTGTGCGCAGCATATCCTGGAATACAATGTAGCGATATCGACTGTTGGTTTCCCCAGATGTTTACTATGATACGTTATCATCATTAGGCAACAATGATTGCACTGACTGCCTCTATTGCCAAGGTGAATGCGACGAAACAAGTTCAATTTTTGATAAAACAGTTCGAACAAAACCCGTTTTATTTCTCTCCGATATTCCACATAGTTCTTTCATGCGGGTATTACTAAACATATTGAAGTAAAATAGGCGTAAACTGAGATAAATAAGAAATTGTATGCACGTAAAGAACGGAAGGTTTGGTAGGTTTAACGGTCGGAAATCAAGAACGGAGAACTGCTAATGTGTGGATTTGAGAAATTACTTTCACTGTCCAATAAAAAATATTTTTTCTCACAAAAATGTATGTAATAATTTAATGTATTTGCATTCAAGATGTCGGTCAAAATTCCAGTATAGGTGCACATGGCACTTCGCAATTTGCAACGGAAAACAGACCCAAACAATGGAGAAAAAAACAACACGTATTTAATTTTCCCACTATTATCTAATCAAATATTAGTTTTTGCGATTTTTTACAAATTATTATTTTAACAAGTAAGGTTAAATCCAATATATTCGTGGATTAATAAATAGTTTTTTTCTGTTATATTTGTTTTTGGCCCATTGCTAAACGTCGCTGGTCCTAAGACTTTTATATGGAGCACGGAATGAACAGTGGTCTGGCATTCGTGGCACAGTAGTGCCAGACATTAGCAATCTCCAACAAGAAAGAGTTGATGCCATGTCTTTATATATAATATTTTCAGCATTACCACGGTAGAGCCTGCAATGTGCGTGTCTGCAAAAATGTGTGAGGCGTCGTTGTCGTTATTGGTATGGCCTGCGGTGGACGTTGCCTTTCACCTTTAAATAGTCACTTGGCATATTGCAAACAATATGTACTCTGCCCGAATAGGAAAGTAAAGAATATTGACATAAGGAAGCATTTTTGTTGCTTCCGCTCAAAAGAACTTGGAGCGTAATTGATCTCTGTGCTTCCAAGACGAATTGAGCCGCAATAACAGTGTAATAGCTTGAGGTCCACCGATTAAGATGTATTCATGCTTATTCCGCCATTCAGGCTTAAATTCCGCACAGTATCGATGCATAATGGCTGCATTTCCTGCTGTATGTCGATGCTGAAGTGAATTTAAAGTGCATTATAGGCCATTATTTGTGCTGCTCCGATATAAACTCTTATGCTATTCAAGTCTACCGTTAAGAAACTCGATCGTTTCAGACGAATAGGCACAGCATTATGTTCACTGTCCACTCTTCATCAATCGGTAGAGAATGATGATCATAGTCCACTCCACATTTGCTACGCTGAAATGCAAATGCATTTTTCCATATCGTGGCTAGTTGTATACTGTTAAACTCAGGAAAAGTGTTGCAGAACATCTGTCTTGCCGCAAGAACAAAATTACACTGTTTATTACCCGTCGCCTGCCAATGGCTGCTAATTATTTCATGCATTAATAACCCATTGGTCGTGGACCGGCTGTGGATAAATATCCAGTTAAGCGAAAATCGATTGTAACTATTGTAACTGAATGACGTTCGTACTGGCACGGTGCAAACAAAAACAACATACTTTGTGAAAATCCACGCCCTTGAAAATCAAGATTGATGAAGTCAGCAAAGGAAAGCATTCCGGAATCAGTGCAGCTGCGTTTACCTGATGCGTGAATAACGTGGGAATAAGTAACAGGCAAACAATATCGATTGTCCACCTGCATGCCTACTATTATACCCTGCAATTCAGGCTTCGGGGGAAATTGTACCGGACCAGTGGCGCTGACGTGAGTAACGCATGCAGCCTTTAATGGCATTTTGGAGCTGTGACGCTTTCTTACTGGATTATATATTGGGGTTTTGTACTACACACTGCGGAATGTTTGCACCGATTTAAACACTTGTATCATGTCTTTTTGCAAAAAAAGATATCCAAACCATCACTCGCTTCGCAATTACTTATTTCGTTTTCAGGAACATTTCTTTGCAATTGTGATTACACGTGCAGATCGCGCGACCGACCTGTTTCTTAGCACGGGATGAATAGTGTTCGATTCGGACTAGCTGGGTTCGATTCAGCTCTTCATAAGTTTTACCGTAATTATGGGTAGGTCCACAGAAACAACAAAATCAGACGTTGTTTTAAAATGAATATTGCTTGTTGAACGGCGAAAATTGAGTCAAACCAAATGGTTGACCGCGTATTATTCATCGAAGTGCCGAAGCTAATTATTCAGCATAAACAATGCTCGAATAAAGAAGTCACATATACGAATTCCTTGTATAGAGTTAACGAGGAAAGCAAACGACAGATGCCGGGAGACATTATGAAAAAAAGCCTTTTTGCATTAACTGGTAAAAATAATACAGACAACTGATGTTGAGTTAAAGTACTATAACTCAATACATTTGAGCAATAGAATAATGAAAACTTGGATTACCGGAGATCAAAATTGATGATGCTGAAAGTTATTTACAATGTTGTTAATAGATATTTTAACATTGGGTGCGAAATAGGGTATGATGCCGATGTTGTTGTTAAGAGGATGTTCGGTGATACATTGAATGAAATATGCAGACAGAAAGTGACACTAAACATGAAAGTAAAATGTTTGTGCAGAAAGAACTACAGATGCTGGTTTAAACCGAAATAAGACAAGACACGCTGGTGTGACAGCGTGACAGGCAGCATCTCTGGAGCGAAGGAATGGATAAAGTTTCGGGTTGAAACCCTTCTTCGGGCTCAAGTAAACGGTTTGCAGTATCGACATAATAGGTAATAATTATTTTCAATAAACTTGAAATCAGCCCTGTTGATGGGAATTGAAGGATATATTTGGTGTTGACTTGGCTTGAACATGGGCTGAATTGCATCGTAACAGTTTAAATCTCATAATGGTCGATATTGTAGTAAACTCGGCGGTTATAGGTCGAAGCATGGCATACGCAAATACGATCGTCGTGGATATAATACGTTCTGCTTATATCTGTATAGTATCTTTTTTGATCAAATGATGGATTTCAGCAACAACAATCTTTTTTTAGTTCATATCGATTTCAACAGGAATATACACAGATACTTGCATGGTAAGCTAACCAAGAAAATTGAGGGAAATTAAAGGGGAGTGAATGGACAAATAGAATCAACAAACAATTTAGGGAAGTGCAAACGATTGTAGTGGTTAATTTGCATTACTATGAATGAAAGACTCAGACCAAAAGTTTCAGCAGGGCATAGAATTCTTCCCGTTGGAGTTGTACATATTGCTAATTTGCACTTTTATTTCATGATATTCAGGGCTGATTATTCGGTTAGATCGGTTAGCATAGAAAATGTGGAACAAGGAACAGTACAGCAAAGGATCAGACCATTCGGTCCACAATTTCCATTCTGCTCATAATTCCACGTTACATTGAATCTCTGCCTGTGTTTAATTCCCTGCATACCCACGTGCCTAGTTTAAAAGATCTGTTACATTTGAAATCAGATCAAATTTGCTTCCACCACCACCACTCACAGGGCTTTCCAGGTACCTGCCCCATTCTGCATAAAATGTCTCTCTGCCACACATATCTTCTTGACACCATGCCATCTCACGCTATACCCTCCATTATTTAACATTTTCAGCTTGGGGAAAAGGGTTGTGCTTGTCTATCCATTCTATGCCGCTCATAGTGGTATATATACCAGGTACCCCTGAGCCTTCGACTTTCCAGAGAAAGCAATCTACGATTATCGAGATTATCCCCTAGCTAATGCACTCTATGTCAGGGAGCCTTCTTAAAATCCTGTACAGCACCCTCCAAGTGCCTCCACATCTCTACTGTACGAAATGAGATACAACTGGATGGAGTTTTTCGGCATTGTGGCGGTGGAGGGGAAATTTGAATTGCGCTGTTACACAGAAACATAGAAAATAGGTGCAGGAGGGGGGCATTTGGCCCTTTGAGCCAGCACCTCAATTCATTGTGATCATGGCTGATCAATTTCATGGCTATGAATTTCGATTTTCTCGGGACTCATTTTTAAATATTCTATTTTTACATGTGTTTCAGAACTGACAAAAATGGCAATGCGCCTTGAATATGTTGGTAAGACCCAAACTTCTATCAACACTAGCATTCAATTCTTCATTGAAAAGTAAAAGTGCAACACTTGAATGAAGTTTCGATGAAAACAACGAAATATAAATGACAAGACAAATATGCTTAAAATTTCCACCAGTTTACTGCACTGTGTTGTATGTATGTTGAATACTTACAATGGAGTGATGTTACAAGAATAGCCGCGTAGACTTGGATAAAACGTTCTATGGCTTGTAGCACTTTACTGCATTGTTTCAGGCACGAGAAAAATTGTGACAAGGAGACAAAGCATATATCTCAAATAACATGAGTATTACATGGATACATATGTTTTCATCATAGCCGTCTCACGGTGATCAAAGTAACATATAATCTTCCATCCACACATCATCTACTGCACTATATTTACGCCGATTGCCTTATAAAATAACTAATGTGAATTTGATGAGCAGCCGCAGTTGAGGCAAGGATACACCAATGTCCTTCTGAAAATACAGTTGAAATACAGAATAATAAGTAGGATTGTTGACATTTTGCCAGATCGATTGAACGAAACATAAATTGTGGCACATGTAGTTGAAGAAATGCGAAGGATATCGTACAGACAATATGGACCATTATATGACAGACAAAAGAAAACAGTTGGATTATTAGGCCATTTATCTGCCTTTTATTTCGGTCGTGGAATAACAGGTCCTTTGTTTAGATGAAATGTTACTGCTGTGTAATAGCAATCCGGCGGTAGGCTCAGCTTTCATTTGTAATAGCTACATTGCTCTGTGGTAGCAATCCAGCTCGTCGCAGATTTCTTGGAACCTATAACATTGTTGTCAAAGTGCTATTAATAACCTTGCAAATATCTAGTTATGCTACACTCTCTGTTATTTTCCATAAAGGGAAGGCAATCCCGAGGGCAGCTCATCAGTGTGAATCTCATAATGCAAATTTGAGTCAAGCAGATGTGGCTGATGATCATGCGAAAAATTGCTTACTTCTACTTTGTCCTCACATGCTGAGAACCCCAGTTATTTATAATACAACTGGTCTCGTGGCCCGAGCTTTCGAATATCGAACATAGAGAATTACAACACAGGAGCAGGCCTATCTAGCCAGAAGTTTAATGCCGAATATTATGCCAAGAAAAACTCTTATCACATGCCTGCACATAATGCATACACTATATTCCCTGCATATCCGTTTGCCTTCCTAACTACCTCCTACAAGTCAATAACCGATATGCATCCACCAACGCCCTTGGCAGCCCGTTCCAGGTGCCCTCGGTCCTCTGTGTATAACAACTTGTCTTCGACATCTCTTTTAAATATTGCTCTTTTCATCATAAATCTATGCCCGCTAGAGTTTCACATTTCCACACTGGGAAAACCGTTCTGATTGCCTACCATATTTATACCATAATTATCTGTGTATCATCCAACGACCTCCACACACACAACCTCCGTCGTTCTAGACTCCAGTTTCAGAAGAAACCTTTTTCTAGCAATTATCACGCTATTGGGCACCCAACCATCAAGTAAGCTCCGGAATAGATAGACTTCTGGAAACATTGTTTTCTCTTTGGACTACTAATGATTAAAAAAAATACTGAACATTATTTTTCGTTGTTTATTATGTTGTTTGCAAAAATCTGATGTTTGCACATCCCTTGTGCTAATGCAAGTAAGAATTTTGTTGCTTCGTTGCCCGGGACATATGCCAAACAACTATTCCCTCTTGAAAACAGTCCAAATTTGCCCAGCTTTACCCAACAGCTTTTAAGCACTAATCCAGAGTGCATTCGGGTAAAACTGTTCTCCAAACTGTCCAAGGGCTCCATATATTTTTTTGTACTTTGTGATTAGAAAAGTACGCAATACTCCAAAAGCCATCGAACCACCGACCAGTGAAGACGCATCACGACCCATTGGTTCTGGTAAGTAATGGAACGACCGATAAAGGCAACAACATCATGGGTCTTCTCCGTCACTCCATCCATTGTGTTGCCACTTTCAGGGAGCTATAGATCAAATTTACGTTTCTACATTAATGGTGAGGTGAACCTTGTATGAAATATTTACTTCTCCCCTACATTTCAGTTCCCAAATTGCACATCTCACACTTGGTGGGAACATACCCTGTCATTTCTCCACGCACTCCTCAAACTAATCCATATCCCTCTTTCGAAGGACAATTTTTTATCATTCTCTGCCCTTCCAGCAATCTGGTCTTCTTTGTAAATCTAATAATCAACTCATCTACATTTATGTCCATGACATTTATACTTATATGTAAAAGAACAGAAGTTTCAGTGTAGACCCCTGCGGAATCTGCGGTTCGTAGATATTCAGCCTAAATAAGGGTCTTCCATCACTTAAAAAATAATAATAATCGCATCTCGTGGAAATATATAGTACCACGTAACATTGACGGGAAATTAAGGAACAAACAACCTGCCTGTTCTGTAGAAAGTGATTCACTTAATCAGTTCATGGAGCAGTGAGATATAACCCGATAATGGTAACATCTATAAGATGTGTAACAACCCTACGTTGAATTCACTCGTCAGTATAAAAGGTGTAATATAATGCAGGCTCAGTAATGCGTCTGTTTTCTGGATGAATAATGCAATCAAGTCATAATTTGAACGATCAACGCTAAAGACATTGGCGATTAGCACACCGAAGCATTGAACAAAATCTGTCTTGGGTTGGCACATTTACGCAAATACAGCTGTGCAACAAAAATCTAATTGTTGCAGGAATGAAACAATTTTGCGTTCTCGCGGCACGAATGCATGACACAGCAAAAACAGAATGAAAGACACGGTCACATATTTGTACATGTAATCTCTGTATTATCAAATTATATGCAATCCGCTGAATTATTAGTTACTGCATCCCATTATTTTAGCGTCCGTGGTTATTCTACAAACCATGCTCAGAAATTCTGATCTCAATAGGATCGGTTGAATTCCAACCGAAGATTGGTTAATCATTGATGTCATGCATTGATATTTCCCAATTCCAATTCGGGACCCTTGCTTTATCAGAAGATAAAGATTGGCCCTGGGCTACATCGGCAGCGAATGGCACAACTCTCAACTTATTGTTTTAGCGCGACGTCTATTTATTGCAAGGCAACAAATACTTCATTTCAGTTGCTTAGTAACAACGGAGCTGAACCTAGGAAGGAAGAACATTTAAATGGACCTGGAAAATTCCGTTTTAAACGTAAAACTTACGTATTGTAAGAGTTCACTTATCCAAATATCTGAACAATCGCGCATGGATGAATAAATAATGAACAGATCGACACATTCTATTCAGCTCAATGGGTTTCTTTCGTAATCGGCACAATCTTTCATCACTGTTCTGAAGACTTTTTCTGACAATTTGATTGATCGACATGTCTGCTGATTGCAGTGAATTCCGATTTCATGTTCACACTGGCCAGACAAAATCGGAATTAACAATCAATTATTTTTTGTACTTACCTTAAATTGTTAAAAGTTAATGGCTTCTTTCTCTCACTTAAAATGTTTAATGCGTTTCAAATACGTCTGAAATATATGCAATAACTTCCGGCGCCTTCTACATGCGCAAAGTGGAATCGATTCCAAAACCTTACATCTATGACCAAGTGGTGGCGGGCTATCACAGTCATAAAATGGACGAATTTCTTAAAAACAGGCGCAAATCTAAATACCTACAGCGTTTGGCATTGCGTAGTTTAATCAAGATAAAGTAACCTTGTTTAAACGAAATTGCCTTCGTGAGTTTGGTATGTGAAGGAAAATATGACATCAGTCTGAAGAAGGGTCCCGATCCGAACCGTCACCCATTCGTTCTCCCTAGATACGCTGACTGTCCCGCTGAGTTACGCCAGCATTTTGGGTCTATCTTACAGGAAAATATTTGTATATGTGGGCTAGAACCCTGCCAAAGTGTACATACTTTTAAATTCATTATCATATTGCGTTTTTTTTGCCCAAACAGAGAAAAAATGCATTCTTCCAAAGTTAGGTACGTACCTCTTTATTTTGACGGATTAATGCTTTCAAACAATTTACAATTTGTTAATTGCAGTTTTATGGAAAACGATTGACTTTACGAAAATTCAGCAATATTACTCTGCGACTCATTAGATTCCATTGGTCATTGAGATGTAGCAAACTTGTTTTGTTGCTCAGTGCACGAAGACGGAAATTGGTTAAAAAAAACTAGAACTTTAATCTTAGAATCGTCCTAAACATTATTATCAGAATGGCCACACGTACGATACCAGAATCGCTCAAATCTGAGTTTGGCTCCTTTACGGAACTCTCTTGTACTCTATTGACATCGTGCCTTCTGCAGGAGGGGAAGGGGAACTAATAATAATGCAATGACAGGCGACGAAATGAATTGTTGATACGCAATCTAGTTAAAGTTCACTTTGTTTAATAAACAAATTCCTTTATTGTCACATAATTCAAATTCGCCTCTATCTGATTCGACGTTGAGAATGGATTTAAAATGGGCCGAGAAAGACTGCGGATGTTGTATTCTTCATAAGGAGTCGGAAAAAGACGTCCCGACCAGAAATGCCGTCTCTCCGTTTCCCTCCGAAACTAACTTTAGCCCCTGGACTGATGTAAACTCCTTATGTCATCTGCAGCAAACTCGTCCGATATTATATTGTGGGAAACGCAACGTTTCCATCCAAGTATAAGATGTATACATTTGCTTGTGATTAAAGTATCCAGCATTTTCATGTTGCTTCCCTGACATTTCTCGCTATCGAAAACAACTAGGCAAGTTTTATGCCAATGTGTTCAGTATTTGGTGATCTGTGAAACAATAAAATGACGCGACGTTTTCTTATAGACTTTGCAGCTACGTATCGAGGCGAAGCCAACATTTGCAACCGAGTGATCGCGTGATTCGTTCTTCATTAATTTGATAGGCTTTCGTTTGTTTTCACAGCTAAATCAGTACATAAAAGAGAAGGTAAATCCATAACTTCCAGATATGTGTCCTTACATCTATCCATATTTTAAGAGTCGTTTAATAACGATGAAAATAACAACGATGCCCAGATATATATCGCTCCTCAGTACTTTGGAAACAGATGTAATCAATTTGAGATCATCATATTTTATACCAGCATTGCAAACCAAAACTATCTGTCTTCGTTACCACACGGGCTGAGGTAATTTCGGTTAGAGGTATTATATTGTGCCAATAAAATGCACGTGCAGCAAAAATACTTTGTTTCGCCTTCTGGTACTAATCGTGCGAATAGCCAGAATGCACTTTTGATGTAGTTTGCGATTAGATGTAACCGGATAGGAGAAAAAGTCACTGTGATTTTGTTAGGTTCTTGTCATTGATGAATGCGCATAAAATGAAATATTAATTTGAATCAGAATGAGCGTATAATTACTTCTGTATTTTCAATAGGATTTAATTTGTTTCCACAGCTAACTCAATAGACGAAAGAATAGACGGTAAGTCAGTTCCTCCAAAATAAAATAAAACATTTTCCCATTTATATTTTTGGGAGTCACTCCTCAATTCTTACGAATAAGGCCGATCAATATTAGTTTAGTTTAGGTTAGTTTAGAGGTACAGCGAAGGGGGGAAAAGCCCCTTCGGCCCACCGAGTCCGCGTCGACCAGCGATTCTCCGCACATTAACACTATCCTGCATAGACTCGGGACAATTAGCATTTATACCAAGGCAATTGACCTATGGCTTAGGACTGTGTGAGGAAACCGAATATCTCGGGAAAAAACCCACGCAGGTCACGGGGAGAATGGACGCACTCCATACAAACAGAACCCGTAGTCATGATCCGACCCGGGTTCTGTACCTAGCGCTGAAAGGTTAACAAAAATACCGCTGCGCCAACGTGCCGCAGTTCTTGTGAACAAAGTATAACTGGGCAGGCTGGGATACTAAACCCACCTTCTGCATCGGCGCACAGGAAATATTATTAAAGCGATCAATAAACTGATATTCAAAGCATCAAACGTGATTAAATAATTGGCATTCGGCGCCACTTAAAATCACACGATTACTATTGTGATAAAAAAGAAAGCGGTCTTTAAACAAAATTGTATTCAGATAATTGAATACTGGTCTGTCCAACAGAAGTCGAGTAGTCAACTGTGCAAATATCCGTTAAATATGAAGTGGAATTCGTTAAATATGAAGTGGAACCATGAACGCAACTCGTCTTTTTAACTGACGGAGGTTTTTGGTAATTCTGGGATTTGGATATCTCAACTACCTTTTATTTAAGGAGAGGAGAGATCAGTTATGACACAATTTTTTGAAAAAAGTGGATTTCTTGTTCTGAAACCTCTGAGTTACGTTGACAATTTGATGTATTAATTAAGAGCTTTGTGACTTATTTTTAAAGATCTTACCGTTCCTACATATTTTACTTCACCTGATTTCTGAAAACTTCCATATGCACATTTGGGTTCAGATGGTCTCCTGCCAACAAAATATATCCATAGAGAAAACAGAAATTGAAGTGTGCAGCACTGTAACAGACCGTGATACCTGTGGGCTTCATGCTTGAAAACAAAACTCGCTCGCACAAGATACGTAATCGTCCATTCCCTGCATATTCATACGCCAAACTGAATGACTCCTAAATGCCAACGTAGTGCGTAATTCTGTTAATACCACAGGCAGAGCGCTTCAGGCGATCACCATTCTTGGACAAGGTAAAAATGTTACCGATGATTGGTGAAGTCCAGAAAAAGGGGTCACAGTTTAAGAATATCTGCTTTAAATTTGCCCCTCTTATATTAAAGCGTTCCCTAGCATTCATCCAGTAGCACGAGAATACGGAAATGGCTTGACGAGGCACGGTGCAGAAAGGAGATTGAGAGGCTGATAAATTAAAGATGTAGAAACATAGAAAATAGGTGCAGGTGTAGGCCATTAGGCCCTTCGAGCCATCACCGCCATTCAATATGATCATGGGTGAGCATCCAAAGTCAGTATCTCGCTCGTGTTTGTTCCCCATAACCCTTGATTCCCTTAGCCCGACGAGCGAAATATAACTCTCTCTTGAAAACATCCAGTGATGTGGCCTCCACTGCCTGGAATGGCAGTGAACTCCACAAATTCACAACTCTCTGGGTGAAGAGGTTTTTCCTGATCTCAGTCCCAAATAGCCTACAGATTCTTGAACGGTGCCCCCTGGTTCTGGACTCCCCCAAAATCGGGAACATCTTTCCCGCATCTATCCTGTCCAATCCTCTAAGAATGTTATATGTTTCTTTAAGATCCCCTCTCATCCTCATAAATTCCAGCGAATACAAGCCCAGTCGATCCATTCTTTCATCATACGCCTGTCCCTACACCCTGGGAATTAACCTAGTGAACCTACGCTGCACGATAGTAATAATGTCCTTCCTCGAATTAGGACACCAAAATTGCACACATGTGCGGTCTGACCGGGGCCCTATACAAAGTCCCTCCTGCCTAAACTCAAATTCTGAAGCAATGAAGGCTTTCACTACCCGCTGTACCTGCTGTACCTATATGCGTACTTTCAGTGTCACACCCAGGTCTCGTTGCACGCCCCTTCCTCTAATCTGACACCGTTCATACCATAATCTGCCCTTCCTGTTCTTGCCGCAAAAGCGGATAACCTCACATTTACCCACATTATACTACTTCTGCCATGCTTCTGTCCTCTCTCCCAACACATCCAAGTCACCCTGCACCCTCATAGCATCCTCCTCGCAGCTTATACTGCCCCGCAGCTTTGTTTCATCCGCAAACGTAGTGATGTTACTTCTAATTCCCTCGTCTATATGGGTAATATATATTGTAAACAATTGGAGTCCCAGCACCGAGCCTTGCGTTACCCCACTAGTCACTGCCTGCTATTCGGAAAAGGACTCGTTGTCCTACTCTTTGCTTGTTGTCTGCCAACCTGTTCTGTATCCATGTCAATACCCTATCCCCAATACCATGTGCTCTAATTTTGCACACTAATTCCTTGTGTGGGAAGTTGTCATAGGCTTTTGGGAAGTCCAGATACACCACATTCACTGACTCTGCCATATCCATTCTATTTCTTACCTCGTTAAAACATTCTGAAAGATTAGTGAACCACGATTCCCCCTTCAAAAATCCATGCTGACTTTCACCGATCCCGCCACTGCTTTCCAAATGCGCTGCTTTCACATCTTTATTAATCGACTACAGCATCTTCCCCACTACGGATGTACGGCTAACTGGTCTATAATTCGCCGTTTTCTCTCTCCCCCCCTTTCTTAAAAAGTGGAATTATTTTGGCTGCCCTCCGGTTCACAGGAACTGATCTAGAGTCGAGAGAACATTGGAGAATGATCACCAATGCATCCACGACTTCTAGGGTCACCTCCTTGAGAACTCTAGCATGCAGACGACCTGGTCCTGGGGATTTATTTGCCTTCAGTCCCAACAGTTTACCTAACACAATTTTCTGAATAATATGGATTCCCTTCAGTTCTTCCCTCCCACTAGATCCTCGGTCCCCCAATATTTCCTGGAGATTGTTTGTGTCTTTCATAATGAAGACAAAACCAAAGTATTCGTTTAACTGTTCTGCCATTTCCTTGTTTCCCATTACAAACTCACCTATCATGGACTGTAAGGAAACTACATTGGTCATCACTAATATTTTCCTGTTTGCATACCTATAGAAACGTTTGCAGTCAGTTTTTATATTTCCCGCAAGCTTTATTTCATGCTATTTTCCCCCCTCTTAATTAACCCTTTGCCCTCCTCTGTTGAGTTATAAGTTTCTCCCAGTCTTCTGGTTTGCCGCTTCTCTTGGCAAATGTATATGCCTCTTCCTTGACTTAAACACGATCATTGGCTTCCCTCGTCAGCGACGGTTGAGCCACCTTCTCATGTTTTTTTTTCGCCAGAGAGGGATGAATAATTTCTGGATTTCATGCATGTGGTCTTTAAATATTCGCCATTTCAGCTCCACTGTCAATCCTTTGAATATAATTTGCTAGTCTAGCCTATCGAATTCCCGTCTCGTACCTTCAAAGTCTCCTTTATTCAAGTTCAGGACCATAGTCTTTGAATCAACTGTGTCATTCTCCACCCTTAACCAGAATTCCACCACAGTATTGTCACAACAAGCGTGCACAACAAGATCGCTAACTCATTGTTCCGCATTGCACAATACCCAGTCTACGATGGCATGCGGTTCATCTGAATATTGGTTAGAAAACCCATCCGGTATACTTTCCAGAAAATCCTCCTCCTCAGCTTTGGTAGCAATATGGTTTGCTCAATCTATATGTAGATTAGTTAATCATGATAACATAGAATCATAGAAAATAGGTGCAGGAGGAGGCCATTCCGCCCTTCGAGCCAGCACCGCCATTCAGTGCGATCATGGCTGATCATCCACAAACAGTAAACTGTGCCCAACCCCTCCCCGTATCACTTGATTTCACTAGCCCCCAGAGCCTTATCTAACTCTCTCGTAAATTCATCCAATAATTTGGCCCCCACTGCCCTCTGTGGCAGGGAATTCCACATAGTCACAACTCCCTGAGTGAAAAAGCTCCTTCTCACCTCAGTGCTAAAAGACTGCGCAGCTGAGCTCACAGATGTCCTCACAGACATCTTCAACATCTCCCTGAGCCAGGCTGTTGTTCCCTTGTGCTTCAAAGAAACCACCATCATACCAGTGCCCAAGAAGTCTTCTCCATCCTGCTTCAACGACTACCACTCTGTAGCGCTGACTTCAACCATCATGAAGTGCTTCGAGAGGCTGGTCATGAAGCAGATCAGATCCAACCTCCCCCCCTCCCTGGACCCGTTTCAGTTTGCATATCGAGCTAAGCGGTCCACTGAGGATGCCATCTCCTCTGCTCTACACCCAGCCCTCACCCACTTGGACACTAAATACTCATATGTTAGGATGCTGTTCATAGACTTTAGCTCAGCATTTAACACCATCATCCCCCAGCAGCTGGTTTGTAAACTAACAAATCTGGGCCTCAGCCCCCTTCTCTGCAACTGGCTGCTGGACTTCCTCACTGCCAGACCCCAGTCCGTACGGGTCGGCAGCAACACATCGGACACCATCACGCTGAGTACGGGTGCCCCACAAGGATGTGTGCTAAGCCCCCTGCTCTTCACCTTGCTGACCCACGACTGCACACCCACCTACAGCTCCAACCACTTCGTCAAGTTTGCGGATGACACAACAGTGGTGGGTCTCATCAGCAACAACGACGAGACCCACTACAGGAAGGAGGTGGACCAGCTGGCCGCGTGGTGCACAGACAACAATCTCTTCCTGAATGTGGAGAAAACAAAGGAGATTGTTGTCGACTTCAGGAGAACGCACACCCAACACCCCCACCCACTGACCATCAATGGTGCTGCTGTGGAGCAGGTGAGCAGCACCAAATTTCTGGGGGTGAACATCACCGAGGATCTCTCCTGGAGCAACAACATCACGTCCATCGCCAAGAAAGCCCAGCAGCGCCTCTACTTCCTCCGCAAACTGAAGAGAGCGGGAGCCCCCACACCCATCATGTACACTTTTTACCGAGGTGCCATCGAGAGCATCCTCAGCAGCTGCATCACTGTGTGGTTCGGAAGCTGCACAGCCTCCAGCCGTAAGACCCTGCAGCGCATAGTGAACACTGCTGAGAGGATCACTGGCGCCTCACTCCCAACACTCCTGGTCCTTTACACCACCCGCCTCACCCGCAAAGCATTGAGCATTGTGGGTGACCCCTCCCACCCCTCCAACAGCCTCTTCACCCTCCTGCCTTCAGGGAGAAGGTTTCGCAGCCTGAGGTCAAGCACCACCCGACTAAAGAACAGTTTTTTCCACCAGGCTGTCAGGATGCTGAACTCTCTCCCCTCCCTTCCTCCTCTCTCCCCTGCCCCTATGGGACCTGGACTTTAACACCCCACACACACGCACATCCAGCACCAGACACTTTTTAAAAAAAAATTTGAAGTGACTATATTTTATATTTTATGTTTTATGTTGATTGTTGTTTGCTGTGCCTTTTGTTTTATGCACTTTGTTCCTCGGGATTGTGGGAAACGGTATTTCGATTTTCTGTCTGTGTGAACTGGCTGAGGATTGACAATAAAATTGACTTTGACTTTGACTTTGACTTTGAAATGGCCTCCCGTTTATTTTAAGACTGTGGGCCCAGGTTCTGGACTCCCCCAACATTGGGAACATTTTCTTGCACCTAGATTGTCCAAACCTTTTATAATTGTATATGTCTCTATAATATCCCCTCTCGTCCTTCTAAACTCCAGAGAATACAAGCCTAGTATTTTCAATTTTGCCCATATGACAGTCCCGCCATCCTTGCGATGAATTTCGTGAACCTGCCTCAATTACATGGATTTCCTTCCTCAAATTAGGAGACCAAAACTGTACACGATACTGCAGATGCGGTCTTACCAGGGTAGTATACAACTGCAGAAGAACCTCTTTGCTCCTATACTGAAATACTATCGTTATTAAGGCCAACATGCCATTTGCTTTAATGACTGCCTGCTGTACCTGCACGCTAACATTCAGTGAATGGTGTGCAGGGACACCCAGGTGTCGCTGCACTTCCCTCTTACCTAACCTGACACCATTGGGATAATAATCTGCCTCCTTGCTTTTGCCGATAAAGTGGATAATCTCACATTTATCTACATTTATAACCGCTGTTCCTTTGCAACACGCATCCATAATTTCCTGCTTGATGTTATTCCCAACCTTCCTACTGCTGTTTGATGGTCTGTAAACCATCTAACAGGCGTTTTCTGTCCTTGGTTATTTCGCACCTACCCATAACGATTCTACGGCTTCCAAGCTAATGTCTCTGCTTTCTATTGCATTCATCTCCCCTTTGAAGGAATGGCCTCCTCCTGCACCTTGGCTTCCAAGCTAATGTCTCTCCTTTCTATTGCATTCATTTCTCCTTTAACGAGCAATGCCACCCCACCCCCTCTTCGTTTCTGTGTAACCTTCCTGAATATCGAACAGACCTGCATGATTATGTCCCAGCCTTGGTCACCCTGGAGCTATGTCTCCGTAATTCCAAATAGATCATACCGCTAAACGACTTAATGCACATTCAATTCATCCACCTTATTTCGAATGCTCCTCGCACAAAGCTTCCGTATTAGTTTTTCTTATCTCCCTTCTTCATTTTGCTTATGTTCTCCTTTTATGCCACCCGCTCCCTCCGTCCCCTTGTATTGGGTCCAATCCCCCAGACCCTGTTAATTTAAACGTGACCTTTCCTGCACTCTACCGCAGTACGATAGTACGATACCCATCCACGTTATTGGCTCCATCACCTTTTTCCGTTTAAACCTACCCGTGTAGCACTAGAAAACCTGCCTGCCAGAATGTCGGTCCCCTTCCACTTACGGTGCAAACACTTGCTTCTTTACTGGTCCCCTGCCCCAGAAGAGATTCCAGTGACCGAGAAATTTAAATACCGTGCCCTGCCCCAACTTCTCAGCCACACATTCAGATCCCCTATAATATCCCTGTTCCTACCCTCACCAGCACGAGTTATCGACGTAACTCAGAGTTAACCACCCTTGACTCGAACCTAGTTCTCTCTACTCACGTTGCGTAACCTCCTTCCTCATCTTACCCACGTCGTTGTGCCTATATGCACTTCATCTTCCGGCTGTTCGCCTTCCGTCACGAGGATTATATTAAGTCGTGCCGAGACAAGAACCTCTCGCTCAAAGTGAGCAAGACCAAGGAAACAATGATTAACTTCAGTAGGCGAAACAATACACATATCCCAGTCCACACTGATGATGACCAAGTACATTGATTTAGATTTTAAACATAGAGCGCATTAACACGGCGATTGCACAATCGAAAACGCGCCGACCAGCGTTCACATCATACATTAGCACTATCCTACACGTTATAACATATAACAACTACAGCATGGAAACAGGCATGTCCGGCCCTACCAGTCCACGCCGACCATTCTCCCTGACCTAGTCTCATCTACCTGCACTCAGACCATAACCCTCCAATCCCCTCCTATCCATATACCTATCCAATTTACTCTTAAATAATAAAATCGAGCCAGCCTCCACCACTTCCACCGGAAGCCCATTCCATACAGCCACAACCCTCTGAGTAAAGAAGTTCCCCCTCATGTTACCCCTAAACCTTTGTCCTTCAATTCTGAAGCTATGTCCCCTTGTTGGAATCTTCCCCACTCTCAAAGGGAAAAGCCTACCCACGTCAACTCTGTCCGTCCCTCTCAAAATTTTAGAAACCTCTATCAAGTCCCCCTCAACCTTCTACGCTCCAAAGAATAAAGACCCAACCTGTTCAACCTCTCTCTGTAGCCTAAGTGCTGAAACCCAGGCAACATTCTAGTAAATCTCCTCTGTACCCTCTCCATTTTGTCGACATCCTTCCTATAATTTGGCGACCAGAACTGCACACCATACTCCAGATTCGACCTCACCAATGCCCTCTACAATTTCAACATTCCATCCCAACTTCTATACTCGATGCTCTGATTTATAAAGGCAAGCATACCAAACGCCTTCTTCACCACCCTATCCACATGAGATTCCACCTTCAGGGAACAATGCACAGTTATTCCCAGATCCCTCTGTTCCACTGCATTCCTCAATTCCCTACCATTTACCCTGTACGTCCTATTTTGATTTGTCCTACCAAAATGCAGCACCTCACACTTATCAGCATTAAACTCCATCTGCCATCTTTCAGCCCACCCTTCCAAAAGGCCCAAGTCTCTCTGTAGACTTTGAAAATCTACCTCACTATCAACTACTCCACCTATCTTAGTATCATCTGCATATTTACTAATCCAATTTGCCACACCATCATCCAGATCATTAATGTAAATGACAAACAACAGTGGACCCAACACAGATCCTTGGGGCACTCCACTAGACACTGGCCTCCAACCTGACATACAATTGTCAACCGTAACCCTCTGGTATCTCCCATTCAGCCATTGTTGAATCCATTTTGCAACCTCACTATTAATACCCAACGATTTAACCTTCTTAATCAACCTTCCATGTGGAACCTTGTCAAATGCCTTACTAAATCCATATAGACAACATCCACAGCCTTGCCCTTATCAATTTCCCTGGTAACCTCTTCAACAAATTCAAGAAGATTAGTCAAACATGACCTTCCAGGCACAAATCCATGTTGACTGTTTCTAATCAGGCCTTGATTATCCAAATAATTATATATATTGTCCCTAAGTATCTTTTCCATTAATTTTCCCATCACAGACGTCAAACTAATAGGTCTATAATTGCTAGGTTTACTTTTAGAACCTTTTTTAAACAAAGGCACAACATGCACAATGCGTCAATCTTCCGGCACCATCCCTGTTTCTAATGACGTTTGAAATATTTCCGTCATAGCCCCTGCTATTTCTGCACTAACTTCCCTCAATGTCCTAGGGAATATCCTATCAGGACCTGGAGACTTATCCACTTTTATATTCTTCAAAAGTGTCCGTACCTCCTCTTCTTTAATCCTCCTAATTTCCATCACTACTCTACTTGTTTCGCTTACCTCACATAATTCAATATCCTTCTCCTCGGTAAATACCGAAGAAAAGAAATTGTTTAATATCTCCCCCATTTCTTCCGGCTCAGCACATAGCTGTCCACTTTGACTCTCTAATGGACCAATTTTATCCCTCACTATCCTTTTGCTATTGACATATCTGTAGAACCCCTTGGGGTTTACTTTTACATTACTTGCCAAAGCAGCCTCATATCTTTTTTTCGCTTTTCTAATTTCCTTTTTAAGATTCCTTTTACATTCTTTATATTCCTCAAGAACCTCATTTACTCCCTGCCGCTTATATTTATTGTATATCTCCCTCTTTTTCCGAACCAAGTGTCCAATTTCCCTGGAAAACCACGGCTCTTTCAAATTATTATTCTTTCCTTTCCACCGAACAGGGACATAAAGACTCTGTACTCTCAAAATTTCACCTTTAAATATCCTCCATTTCTCTATTATATCCTTTTCATAAAACAACAATTTCCATTTCACTCCTTTTAAATCCTTTCTCATCTCCACAAAATTAGCCTTTCTCCAATCCAAAATCTCAACCCTTGGTCCAGATTTGACCTTCCCCATAATGATATTGAAACTAATGGCATTATGATCACTAGACCCAAAGTGCTCCTCAACACATACCTCCGTCACCTGACCCATCTCATTTCCTAACAGGAGGTCCAACACTGCCCCTTCTCTGGTAGGCACCTCTACGTATTGCTGCAAAAAACTATCCTGCACACATTTTACAAACTCCAAACCATCCAGCCCTTTAACAGAATGTGATTCCCAGTCTATATACGGAAAATTGAAATCACCCACAATCACCACTCTGTGCTTACTACTAATATCTGCTATCTCCTTACATATTTGCTCTTCCAATTCTCGTTCCCTATTTGGCGGTCTATAATACACCCCTATAAGTGTTGCTAAACCTTTCTCATTTCTGAGTTCCACCCAAACAGCCTCCTTAATCGAGCCTTCTAGTCTGCCCTGCCAAAGCACTGCTGTGATATCCTCCCTGACAAGCAATGCAACACCCCCACCTCTTGCCCCTCCGATTCTATCACATCTGAAACAATGAAATCCTGGAATATTTAATTGCCAATCGCAACCCTCCTGCAACCATGTTTCACTGATCGCCACAACATCATACTTCCAGATGTCAATCCAGGCTCTAAGCTCATCCACCTTTCTTACAATGCTCCTAGCATTAAAATATACACATTTAAGGGACCCATCATTTCTTATTCTCAGTTTATTTCTTTTCCCTTCTTTCTCTCCTACATATTGGGTCTGAGTGTTTCCCTTTTCTGCCTCCTGCCTCACACACTGCCTATTAGCTATCTGTGTTTGAGTCCCTCCCCCCAACCGTACTAGTTTAAAGTCTCCGCTGTTATTTTAGCAAATCTCCCCGCCAGGATATTGGTTCCCCTCGGGTTCAGATGCAACCCATCCTTTTTGTACAGGTCATACTTCCCCCAGAAGAGGTCCCAATGATCCAGAAACTTGAAACCCTGCACCCTGCACCAGTTCCTCAGCCACGTATTTATCCTCCACCTCACTCCATTCCTATTCTCACTATCGCGTGGCACAGGCAGTAAGCCTGAGATTATTACTTTGGAAGTCCTTTTTTTTAACTCTCTTCCTAGCCCCCTGAATTCTCCTTTCAGGACCTCTTCCCTTATCATACCTATATTGTTTGTACCTATATGTACCACGACCTCTGGCTCCTCTCCCTCCTCTTTCAGGATATCCTGGACACGCTCAGACACATCCCGGACACCGGCACCAGGGAGGCAAACCACCATCCGGGTCTCCCGACTGCGTCCACAGAAACGCCTATCTGACCCCCTCACTATAGAGTCCCCTATTACTACTGCTCTCCTCTTCCTTTCCCTACCCTTCTGAGCAACAGGGCCGGACTCCTTGCCAGAGGCCCGGGCACCGTCGTTGCCCCCAGGTAGGCTGTCCCCCCCAACAGTACTTAAACAGGAGTACTTATTTCCAAGGGGTACAGCCACCGGGGTACTCCCTAGTCCCTGCCTCTGTTCCTTGCCCCCCCTAACAGTGACCCACTTGTCTACCTCCCGTGGTCTAGGAGTGACCACATCTCTGTAACTCCTATCTATAACCTCCTCACTCTCCCTAATCAGACGGAGGTCATCAATCTGCCGCTCTAGGTTCCTAATACGGTCCCTTAGGAGCCCCATCTCGTCACACCTGGCGCAGATGTGGATGTCTGGAAGACTATCAGACTACCAGATTCCCCACATCCGACACCCAGAACAAAAAAAAATGGACGACTTATAATTTTACCGAAGCCAATTAACCTAGAATCTGTCATTAGCGTGTGGGAGGAAACCGGGGCACCAGGAGAAAACACGCGGTCACATGGAGAAATGACACGCTCCGTACTGACAGCATCCGTATTCAGGATCGACCCTGGGCCTTTGGCGCTATCACACCGCTACTACACCGCTACGCCACTGAGCCGCATTAATGGTTAATGCTTCAACGTCCACGGAATAGGTACCACCAACAATTTGTCCTGGCCCAGCCACATAGAAGCCACGCCCACGAATGGACACCAACGTCTTCTTCCTCAGAAGGCTTAGGAAGTTCAGCATGTCTCCAAAAACCTAATCAACGATTACTATTAGATCTGGAATGCACCTTATACGGATGCATCTGTGCCAGGTTTCGGAAGAGCTCCATTCAGAACCGCATGGTCTTGTAGAGTATTGTGGAAATAGCCCAGACCATTGCAGAAACCCGACCCACTGCCATCGAGCCATGAGGTCATACGTGGTAGGAGTAGAATTAGACCATTTGGTCCATCAAGTATACTCCGCTATTCGAACACGGCTGTTCTATCTCTCCCTTCTAACCCCATTCTGCTGCTTTCTCCCCATAACGGCTGACATATGTAGTCCATCCACACTTCATGCGGCCGCGGCAATCCTGCAGCATAATCAACGATTTGTCACACTTCTATTACCCCATCTTCTCCCATCTCACCAGAGAATGTGAAACAGATTTTTGAATACACACCCTCCGGATTCAGGAAGTTTCTTCTCAGCTTTAATGAACCGGTTCTCTCGTCTGGTAGAGTGATGTCCTGTATTCTCATCCACCTCGTTGGAGACCTTTCAGCTGGACGGTTTGATTGTCGTAATGTATAGAATTTTTATTGACTGGCTGGAACACTTGCAAAATCTTTTTTCCCCACTGTACCTCGGTCCACGTCACAATCGTAAACCAAACAATACTAAGAATGAGGATGTGTCCGTTAACTAATGTACGTCCCTCATAATGTTACCTACCCTCCCCCCCGGTCGCTCGTCTGCTTTCAACGCTTCACGGAAAACAATGAATCACTCGAAAGACCCCGAACGCCTTTTATCCAGGCCGCCCTGGTAAATCTCTTGTGTTCTGCCTCCAGTGTTTCCACATGATTTTCGGTAATGGGGCAACCAGGACAGCGCACTATATTCAAAATAGAGCATAACGAAAAGATATAAAGCTGCAGAATGTCTTTCTAACTCTTGTACTCAAATGGGTGCAAGCATTCTGTACTTTATTTATCATTCGATCTAATTAAATGGATACTTTCAGGAAGCCATTAACTTTGACATTAAGAAACCTTTGAACATCAATGCTGCCAATGGTCTGACCTATAAATGTATACCCCCAAACTGCAACATCCTTATTTCCCGGATGAATCAACTACTATTTATCCAGTCAAATCAGCATTTAAGCTAAATTCTGCTGTACCGCCTTCCTCGTTCCTATCGCACCGCCATTTGTTTGATTTGCTTTCAAATATACGAAGCAACGCACCTAGCCATATGACGTACCGTATGACAGTCCACTTTACATATCGCATATAACAAAGATCCCAACACTAATCCATGCGCATCGCCGATCTCCACTCAGGACACAATTTAACCACTCCCATGGGCTTCTTATGTGTAAACCGGTTCTAAATACAAAAGCCTTTTAAGAGCTACTATCTGCCTGCACCACCGATGCTGGCAAAGCGTTCGTCACCAACGGCCTCGGTGTACTAAAAATAACTTGCCCCACCCTTGTTCTTTAAAATCTCCTTTAAGTTCTCACATGAAGCTACGCTCTCCAGTCTTTGATGTTTACACACCTAGATAATGTGTTGGCACTATTTGTCTCTCAGATAATGTTATATACCTCAATTTGGTATTCGCCCTCTCTACGGCATTGCAGCGAAAACAATCCAAGTTATATTGATGTGCAGCAAGGAACTGTAGTTGCCGGTTTAAAGCGAAGATAGACACAGGAAGCCAAAGTAACTCAGCGGGTCAGACATAATCTCCGGAGAAAAGGAATAGGTGCTGTAGAGAGATGCAGATCAAATGAACAAAATATATGGAAAATGAGTACCAGTGATAGAGGAATCAGACCATTGTTAGCTGTTTGTTCGGTAATAGCGAGTACAGACAATGAGATGCAACAAGACAACACTGAAGTTGATATGACTTAGGTGGGGGAGGGATGAAGAGAGGGATTTCAGGGGTTAATTAAAGTTAGAGAAATCAATATTCATACCATTGGGTTGTGAGCCGTTTAAACGAAGTATGAGATGCTGTTCCGCCAATTTGCGTTTGGCCTCTCTCTGTCAATGGAGCAGGCCGAGGACCGAACGGCCAGTGTGGGGATGCGAAGGGGGATTAAAGTGTTTGGCTACCGGTAGATCAGATAGGTCCAGGTGGACTGAGCGAAAGTGTTCAGCAAAACAATTGCACAGTCTACATTAATTCGACCATTTCTGATGTGATCACTTCCCGCTGTCTGCCCTGCACAGTCTCCATCCTTATCATTTCCCAGCCCATACCGCCCGGTCTAACTTCTACCCAAAATCCATGAACACAACTGCTCTGACAGATCCATTGATTTTGACTGCTATAATTTCCACGTAAGTCGACTCCATCCTATCTCACCTGGTTCAATCTATCGCGACCTTTGTCCAAAAACCTCATACACCCTTTCTCTCTTTAATGACTTCTGCTTTCCGAGCACTCACTTGCTTATCTATACTGTGGACGTCCATTCCCTCTACACCTCCATCCCCACCCAAGAAGGCGTTAAAACCTCACGTTTCTTCCTGGAGAGAAGATCCAGCCAATTTCCCTCTAGTAACACTCTTAAGAACTTCTCCATCAACTCCTCCTACGTCCCCCAAATCAAAGGCGAAATTGTCGGCAGTTAACGAAACCGAACTCTCGAAAATTCCGGATTACACCTGGCTCAGTGTATTGTTAAAAAAAAACGGAGGCAGTGTAACGTCAGATGATTTACAGTTGAAAGGAGGTGTGGTGTGAGTATATTATTTTTCTGAGTCTGTCCGCCCATTTATGGCAGATATTCTGAATACAAAATGCACCTACCTGGAACATGTCTCAAAAACATCGAACACGATTAATGGTGCTGCGTTGGATATTTTCAGTAGTTTTTGCATGATAAGCGGATAAACAAAGGTGCACAGCTGGGGCGATGCAGTCATATAAATACACCATGCAGCAGGAGAGCATACCTGGACTTGATAAGACAAATGGAAGATGTTGGGTTGCATCTATGTTAATGCACGGAGTCTGATGTGTGTGACCAATTAACTGATGTCGTTGAGTCGGGCATGCAGAAACATTCCTTGCGATATCAGGGTACCAAATAAAACGTGTGAAGTGGTAGCATCTTCGCATTCAAAGGTTGGAATTTTCAATTCTCGCCAGGAGATATTAACGAGGCCTCGTAGCAATGTTAATAAATAACTTCACTATCTTATGTAATGGGAGAGGATGTCCGGCACTTTCTTCAACTCAGTCTGAAAGTGTACAAGATAGAAACTGGAGCACTCATTGTTATTTTGCTATGACGAACTCTGATCTTCCCAATGATCGGAGCGAGTAAAATAAATAACAGCTTGATCGTTTCCTATATTGATCGCTAGCGGCAGAGGGACAAAAGCAATGGACGTGCCAAAGTCAGTCTATCAGATATTTCGCTTTTGATTTTTACATCCGTCCACCAGGATTTCCTCAATGGGAGACGAACGTTCTCTCTCTTTCCCAGTTTCGGTGGCGCGTTGTGTCTTGAAATGTTAAAGATACCTCTCTCTCAACAGATGATGCGCAGCCAAGGCGTATATTTCCGGAAGTTTCTATTTTGTTTCAGATTTGCAACATCTGCATACTTCACATCGGTTTCATACTGATCTCGCTGCGCGTTGCGATCACGAGAGTCAATATTCTGCCCGAGATCCAGAGGCAGTGGAAGCTCAGCTCGATCTATCACATCACATTGATTCCGCCCCACTGAACACATTTCTTGATATGTTAACGACATTATCTATTTCTCATTTCGGCATAAGGCCCAGTTATTTAGGTGGCACGCCATATGCATTACGTTATGTTAGTTTATATGTTTTCGCTACCATTAGGCATTGCAGTGCGTGCACACGTCCCTTAAACTTAAATTCCAAACAGGACACTTTTTGCTTTTGTGGGCACAAAGCAGATTATGTTCGAACAGATTATGTTCGTTTAAACACTTGCATTAAAGGATATTTCCTTCAATGTTAGCTCCTTATCTAGAGCACAGCTGTAGGTAATTTGAGGGAGACAGGGTGTGATCGTCTTCTTTCTGGGAATGTAGAGCAGTCTTAGTTTCACTCCGAATTTTGACTCTTTCTGAACACTTGTATTTCCCCACATTAATTGTGCAATGCATAAGACAAGTTCCTTCCACGCATACATGATCAATGCTAAAATACTTTTCTTCCAACTTCCACACTGCTCTCATTTCCCCATGATCATCCACGACTCCCTTCCCTTTCTATCTGACCTACTTCGGTTTGGTTGCGAAAAACATCCTCCGACAAGCCAAAATACGGCCGTGCTATCTCAACCACACATCCTCATATCCCATCTTGTCTAACGACTCCACTTCGTTTTATCGTTTGCCTTTCTTCCGTGTTAACTGCCCAGATACCAGCCCTTGGACACAGGTGCTTTTTACATTTGTTTTCTTCTTCGTGAACCACCGTTAACATCTCCACAGCAGGCAAGTCATTGGCAGGCGGACGAGCCTTTTCTTCATTTCTACATTTATTTATCGTCTACTATCTATCTTGGCATTGCAGGAAGTAGCCTCCGCTGTCAAGTGTTTTTTTTTTTGACAATTCAACTACCTTTCAACGTGATTCCAGGTCGGGGCACATGTACCAGTACCTCTCATTTTCAAAATATCGAACGGATTTGTTTGTTTTTATTAATCTCTGCTCAGTTGTTAATTCTCCCCGAAACATCCCATTTCTCAACGCATCCCAACCCTCGCAAACCTTGAAAGTAAGAAATCTGTCATTTCGGCTATTTCGATGGAACTATCTAGGTCTCTAGCCAGTATTTGGAAGTGATATGTCGATTAGTTTGCACTGTTTGCATGGGATATTGGGTGGAAAAATTGGATATATTTTTCTCCGTTCTCCAAATTTGTAGCACCTCTTGCGATTTCAAGTGTTCTGTTAATTCAGTTCACCTGAATTCCCTCAAAGTTGTCCTGTACAGGAATTGTGTTACTGTACTCACTTATGCAGTTTTGAAAACAATATCTTACCGTCAATCTGCAAAACCATAGTCATCGTGTTTCAATATTCATTTCAACAGCTTAATGCATCAATTGTTTTCCACTCTGATTGTGTCGGAGCACATCACTGGGTATAGGGCATATACACTGATGAGCCAAAATATCATGACCTGATGAGCCAAAACATTATGACCAACTGACTAATATGATGTTGGTCCTCGGTGTGCAGCCCCATACACAGCAGGGTGTGATGCACTGTGCATTGTGACACATTCCTCCCGTGAGCACTATTAAAATTTTCTGTGAGTTGTGCCACAGTAGACCTTCTGTTGGTTTGGACCAGATGGGATAGCTTTCGAAGCCCTCGCGCATCGATGATCTTTGGGCGCCCAGAAACCTGTCGCCGGTTTGTGGATTGTCCTCGGAGCACTGTCGATGGGTAGTACTGCTGACCGTTTGCACCCCATAAGCCTTGCTGTTTCAGAGATGGCTCTGACCCAGTCGCCTGGCCGTAACAATTTGGCCCGTGTCAAAGTCGGTCAAGTCTTTACTCCTGACCATTTCCCATGTATCCAACACATAAACTTCAAGAACCGACTGTTCACTTGCTGCCTAATATATCCCACCCCTTGACATCTACAATTGTAACAAGATAATCAAAGTTATTCACTTCACCTGTCAGTGGTCATAATAATCTGGCTCATTGGTGCACATGTAGCATTTGGTCGAATTTTATCTCAACAACAACATGGCACGTCACGCTTTCTTTGCGTTCAATGTTATTTTTGAACTTTTTAATTTGTTCTGTTTCTTTTCATAATAATAACTGTCCCTACCGGACAGCTTTTAATTTATTTTTTGTTTGAACCGCCTCGAGTACTCTTACGTCACTTATCCTTCTGATGTCACCTCCGCGTGTTACTCCCGTAAACCTGGCCTTATCCAATTGGCAATTTTGTACATTTGGTAGACTAACCTGTTTCACTATAAGTGTTGGCCATTTAACCTTTCAAGTCTCGCCGATCTTTCAGTAGATCGCGCATGATCCGTCAAAACGGCCTCTCTTCTACTTTCCCAATTCTTCAAATCGCTAAATTCCCTAATATTTCAAAATGTATCTAACTCCTTTTTAAACAACTCAACTGGTTTGGGAGTGCACATTCTATAAGATTAGCTACCACTTTATCGTGTACACACTTCTCTCGGTTCGAGGTCGTTCCTCTCGGAAAAGAAACCGGCTGACATCGCCATCGTCATCACCTCCAGGTTTATGGTTTTCAATAATTTTATTTTGCAGTTTCTTGTGATATGAAAACCTGAGGAAGCGGTTAAGGCAGGTCCCATAAAAGACCATAGACCAGGAAAACATAATCTCTGCAGCTTTGGTGACAAAAACGATAAGCATATCTAATTGCACCTGCATTATTCAATTGCACATCTAATTCTATCTAATTGCAAAAAATATTTACTTTATGCATTTGGTCCACAATTTATGATTTTACATGCGTATTGACATAACAGTATAATAAATGATTACACAATAAGTAATGCACATTATGCAAGGTACGCAGACTATAATAGTTCTACCTATTCAAAGTCTTCGGTGGCTACTAGCAGACGGGGGGAGGTGCTTAGGGTGTAGAGTGTTGATGGCGAGGCTGAGAGTTGATGGAATCATGTCGTTCTTGAATGGAGTTAACGGTTGTATGGCTTATGTGCCTTCTTCTCGATGATGGCGGCGAGCTGATAGCGACATTTTGGTTTAGAGATACGGTGCGGAATCGGTCCCTACGACCCACCGAATCCGCGACGACCAGCGATCCCCGCACATTAACACCATCCTACATACATTGGGGACAATATACATATACACCAAGCCATTTAATCTTCATCCCTGAACGTCTTTGTAGTGTGGGAGGATAAAGGAGATATTGGAGAAAACTCATGCGGTCACGGGGAGAAAGGTACAGACAGCACCTGGGTCTCCGGCGCTACAAGCGCTGTGTGTAAGGCAGCAACACTACCGCTGTGCCACCCATGTGGGGGTTTTCATGATCTTATCTGTCTTCCTGATGTAATATTTTCCATGCATCCCTTTGAAGGTAGGTAGATCAATAACAAAAATAAATCGGATAATGTGCATCTTTTCCTACTGCCTCCTTCGTTCTAGGGTGTTTGTGTTTTGCTCTTTTGCCCAGTCCACGTTAAGTCGATCATTTCTGATTCGAGTAACCGAGGAAGCATTCTTGCATGCCACTTCTAGACGCTCACAAAATCGAATGTGTCGCTAACGTAAAGCATGTTTGTTGCTCTGGCATAATTTAATCAGATTATCAATCTCCCCCCTGCATTCTGAGGTACGGTTGTGCTTTATACAACAAGAACAGGGGTATGATCGACGAATGTAAAGATGGAGTTGGACTGGCTCCGCTACATAGTAGAGCTACCTGACCCCATACACATCCTTGAATGCCTCAGTACTGAGAGGAAATGAAATGTTTTTATCAATTCTTGTTAGTGAATTCTGCATTTGTGTCCTTGGCGACGAAGTCAATAATCCCACTGCATTGGGATTGGCAGAAGATAAATTCCGATTATGACGAGGTTTACAGGGAATGATGATGTCTTACGCCGCATTGCAGTTGATGAAAAAGAGCCCTAGGTGCATGTTCTGGCTGTCCAAAGGTTTTTTTAAATTATTATTATTATTATTATTATTATTATTATTATTATTATTATTATTATTATTATTATTATTATTATTATTATTATTATTATTATTATTATTATTATTATTATTATTATTATTATTATTATTATTATTATTATTATTATTATTATTATTATTATTATTATTATTATTATTATTATTATTATTATTATTATTATTATTATTATTATTATTATTATTATTATTATTATTATTATTATTATTATTATTATTATTATTATTATTATTATTATTATTATTATTATTATTATTATTATTATTATTATTATTATTATTTCAGATGCAGATGAACTCTTCCAGGAATTATGTAAGAATCCGTTTATTTTCTATGTGGAGTATTTGGCACAAAGTGCAAGGCGGTGTATTGAGTCTCATGGATCGGATTGAGGCGTCAAGTATGATGGCAAAACAGTCTTTATTACCTCTTTGATCCGCATGAATGGTTTTTCGCAAAAACAAAGATATCATCGACAAATGAGTTCACCTCCGTCTGCCTCAAGTACAACATAGTTTGATTCTTCATGACAATGTGCTTGGTATTGATTAAACTGACTGTCTTCAATAGGCGAGATTATAAATCTGCCTGACAAATGTACAAGTCTAACGAATGTTTCACACCCGGGACTTCACCTCTCCACGGTCTCCAGAGATGTTATCTGAACGGCTGAGTAATTCGAAAATTTTGTCTCGCTTTTTGGCATAACTAGAATCGACATTTCCTTGCATTACATTCTTCCTCTTGCCAATATTATGCCATAATCTTCCTTTAGTTTTCCACCTGAATTTTATCCTTTTTGAAAACATTTCGTACTCCCTCTTTTAATTGTTGTTGCTATCGTTACTTATGCAAATCACAGACACGTAAACTAGCAGCATTCAATTTCATCATAGCAAATGGAGAAAGCTGCTCGATGGCCCTCAAATGGGGCAAGCAAGTAGGTATAGCGAGCTGCGAGACTTGTAGAAGGGGAACAAGGGATTAGCTATAGAGTGACTGCAAGATCGATACAAATATTTGGTGTACTGTCAACGACCTTCAATTGAATGGGGTTGAAAACACTCCATGAACTCGCTTAATAACGTAATCAACAAAATTAAAATACAACAAGCGGGATCCTGCACTCCTATTTTGTTATGCAGCCATAGATGTTGCTGTACATAGTGTCGATTGTCAGACAGAAGTACATAGGATCGCAGGGAAATTATATTCGTGTCAGATTTTTCTCTGTACTCTATTGCATGTTCAGATTACCGCTTTGAACATTAGGCTTGCATTATTCCAACATTGTTTTTCACATTATCATACGATAACCGAGGCAGACGAATCAGTCGATATTTTGATTGCTGGTCACATTTCTGACAAGAGAGTGTGAACACTTGCAGCCCAACAGGCTTCTGGGGAATTCCATCAATTACCTCCCATCAATTACGTCCAACGAAGCTATTCTGTTAAAGATATGCGAAACATGCTCACAGATGTATAAACAGTCAAGCAGGACATATCTGCCATGTGGATGGAGACTGGATTATCCGATAAAACGCAAAAGATGTAGTAACCTTGACCGACTGCAGTTTACCAAATGCCACAACTGGTCGACGGCTGATACCATCTCCCTGGCTCTGCATTCATCCCTGGAAGACCTAAACAAGAGAGACACCTATGTCAGACCTCTATTGATAGACGACTGCAGTGCTTTAAATACCATTCTCCCATCCAGACTCGTCACCAAGCTCGTGGAACGGAGTCAGCACCCATTTCAGCAACTAGATCCTGTACTTCCCGACCAACAGATCACAATCAGGACAAATAATCATCTAATATAATCATCAACACTGGTGCCCAGTTCTGAGTCCCTTCTTGATTATTTGCATATCCACGACTGCGCAGCCGAAGGAAAATCCAAACCAGTTTACAAATTCGGGGACGACACCACGATAACGCCTCGGTTATAAAATACTGACCAGAGGTAGTACAGGAAGGATATTGCGAAGTTCAATATTGAGATATTTAGACATTTCTCGCTCTATCATTAAGACGAAGGAAATATCTGTCTCAGGAAGCAAACTGGTAGAGATACGCCCGTATAAGTAGACGGCGCCGAAGTTGACATGATTCAGAGCCTCATATTCCGAGGAGTAAACGTCACCAGTAACTTGTCCTGAACTACTCATATCAAACCAATGGTAAAAAAAAACGCCTTTGCTTCCTTAGACGTCTTTGGAAGTTGGGCATCTCCCGAACATCTCTCACAAATCTCTACAGTGGCGCCTTAGAAATCATTTTGTCAGGATGCATCATAACATGATTTGCCAACAGCTCCTTCCCAAGACGAGAAGACATGGCAGAGAATTGTGGACGCAACCCAAACTATCACTTCGTTTTCATAACTTCCACCTCCTCTTCACACTGCGTCAGCAAGGCTATAATCATGCTCATGTACCAGACGCCGGTCAAGCCCTCCTCCTCTCTCCCATCAGTGAAAGGGTACAGAAGTGTGAAAAGCATACCCCCAGATCCAGGGACAGTTTCTTCCTAGATGTTACCTGGCAGCTGCCTCATCCTGTCAACAACTAGTGAGCGTTCCTGAGCTACAATTTATCGCATCGTAGTCCCTCTGGCTATTGTTAATGCGACTTCACTGGAAAAAGAGACGAGTGATTTATTTAGTTTATTGGCTGCGGTAAACTATCCTTAGTGTTTACGGGGTAAAGGAAGCACCTAAGATACTATAGATGTAGTGAGAACGCGTAGGTAAACAGAAAATGCTGGAGTAAGTCAGCGGGACAGGCTGCATCGCTGTAAAGTAGGGTGCATTTCGAGTCGAGATCCTTCAGACTGATGTGCGGAACAGAGGTAGCATGTAGTCTGAGATAGTAGGACTGGTGTGAGAACTGGGACGGTGGAGGGGATGGAGGCAGAGGGGAAGCAAGGGCTATTTGAAGTTAGAGAAGTCAATGTTAGTGAAGTCAGCTACCCAAACGAAACATGAGATGCTCTTCCTCCAATTTACGCTGGGCTCACTCTGACAATGGACGAGGCCCAGAACAAATTGGGAATGGGAGGGGGAGTTAAGTGCTGAGCAACCGGGAGATCAGGTAGGATAAGGCGGGCTGAGCGGAGGTGTTCATCAAAACGATCGCCAAGCCTGCGCTTGGTCTCGCCGATATACAGGAGTTGACACCTGGAACAGCGGAAATAGTAGACGAGGTTGGACGTGCTGCAAGTGACCTCTGTCTCACATGGAAACAGTAGAAGAGGTTTACACATGTTTGACGTGCACCGTGAATCCGAAGGATGTAGGTTTCGAAGCACGTGTTTCCGTGGTCTATCTCCAAACTATACACTATGCTGATAGTCGATGAAATGGACTATCGTTTTTTTCAAAGTGAAAGTGCATATGAAATTTTTTTTATGGATGATATTCAACTGCAATCAAAATATTAACAAAGTATTCGTTTTATTAGCAAAATCGCAAGTGGAGAAAGATAAAGGTAATTGTTGTAGACACATTACGTTGGCCAATATTTTTTTATTTTGTTTAAAATCTTGGTACGAGATAAGACTAAAACCTTGGTACGAGATAAGACGTAATTTTTCACTTTCGATGGGAAAATTAGTTGATTATCAATAAATTGTTATCAACCTTCTAACTACTCACTCCTCGCTCATTTCAGTCCGTCATGCCAAGTTTCAATACCAGTCAAACGTCGCGAATGCACATCTCAAAGCAGTTCTACGGGTCTGATTCTGTTCTAACCATTCAGGTACTGCCAGTTTACCAAAGTCAACAGTGAAGTCACATATCGGTTCCGTTTAAACAGGGGTATAAACGGATTAGCTCGAAGAGGAGGTAGTTGAGGCAGGAACTATCCCACCATTTAAGAAATAGTTAGATAGGTATATGGATAGCAAAGGTTTGGAGGGATATGGGCCAAACGCGGGCAGAAGAGACTAATGTCCTGGGTCACGTTAGCCGGTGGGGGCAAGTTGGGGCGCCGGGCCTTTTTCCACGTTATACCACTGTGTGACTCTATGACCCTGAACTGGGGAGAGATAATTTGTCACGCAAATTATGACGGTCATTATATTGTAATTACATTTGTGCAATAATCTTACTGGCTCATCATAAAGTTAATGATCTGTTACTTTCATATTTCCTTTGTAAATCCCAGAAATCTGGATGTTGCTTCTAACGATGTTCTTAAGTTTGATTGAATCAGGGGATGTAGATTCAATATGGACAGAACTGAGGAATTGTAAGGGTAAAAACGTCCGAATGGGAGTTATCTACCTGCCCCCAAACAGCAGGCAGGAAAAAGGGTGCAAGTTAAATCAAGAGTTATAATTATTATGTCGCAAAGGTAATGCGACGGTGGTTATTGGAGATTGCAACATGCAGGTCCACGAGGAAATCAGGATGGTACTGGATTGCAAGAAAGGGAGTTTGTGAGGTGCCCCCGAGTTGGATTCTTAGAGCAGATTGTACTGGAGCCTCCCAGGGTGAAAGCAATTCTGGATTTAGTGCTGTGTAATGAACCGGATTTGATCAGTAAACTCAAGGTAAAAGAGCCATGAGGAGCTACTGATTATAATATGATGAGTTTTCATCTACAATTTGAGAGAGGGAAAGGGAAATCGGAAGTGTCCGCACTGCAGCCGAGAAAAGGGGAAGATGGAGGCATGAGGGAGGAGCGGCCAGAGTTGACTGGAAATATACCCTAGCAGGGAAGACGGTGGAACAACAGTGGAAGGTATTTCTGGCAATAATACAGAAGGAGCAGGATCAGTTCATTCCAAAGAGGAAGAAAGATTCTAAGAGGAGTCAGAGGCGATCGTGGCTGACAAGGGAAGTCAAGGACAGTATAAAAATAAAAGCGAAGCAGCTTAACATAGCAAAGATGAGCGGGATGCCAAAGGATTGGGACTCTTTTAAAGACCATTAGAAGATAACTAAAAAGGCAACACGGGGATAAAAATGAGGTACGAAGGCAAGGAAGCCAAGAATATAAAGGAGGATAGTAAAGGCTTCTTTAGATACGTGAAGAGGAAAAAAATAGCTAAGACAGATGTGGGTCCCTTGAAGACAGAAGCAGATTAAATTACTATGGGGAACAAGGAAAGGACAGACGAGTTGAACGGGTATTTTGGATCTGTCTTCACCAAGGATGATACAAACAATATCCCAGATGTTCTAGTGGTCAGAGATTCTTTGGTGACGGAGGAACTGAAGGAAATTCAGATTCGGTGGTAAATGGTGTTCCGTAGATTAATGGAATGAAGGTTGATAAATTCCCAGGGCCTGGTGGTCTTCATCCCAGTGTATATAAGGAAGTGGCTCTGGAAGTCGTGGACATATTGTTGATCATTTTCCAATGTTCTATACATTCAGGGTCAGTTCCTGTGGATTGGAGTGTAGCTAATGTTATCCCACTTGTTAGGAAATGAGGGAGAGATAAAACAGGAAATTATAGACCAGTTAGCCTGAAATCGGAGATGCGGAAAATGCTGGAGTCAAGTATAAAAGAAAAAAATATTTTATAACATTTGGATGTGCGAACATTTGGATAGCAGTAACAGGATCGTTCCGAGTCAGCATGGATTTACGAAGGGGAAATCATGCTTGACTGATCTTCTGGATTTTTTTTGAGGATGTAACTAGGAAAACGGACAAGGGGAGCCTGTGAATGTAGTGCACCTGGACTTTCAGAAAGCCTTCCATAATGTCCCACATAGGAAATTAGTGGGCAAAATTGGAGCACATGGTATTGGTGGCACCGTACTGACATGGATAGAAAATTGGTTGGCAGACAGGAAACAAAGAGGAGGGATCAATGGATCCCTTGGAGAATGGCAGGAAATCACTACGGGGTAACGCAATGCTCGGTGCTGGGACCGCAGCTATTTACAAAAAAAAATAATGACGTAGATGAAGGGATTAAAAGTAACATTAGCAAATTTGCAGATGACACAAAGCTGGATGGCAGTGTGAAACATGAGTGGGATGCTATGAGGATGCAGTGAATCTTGGACAGGTTATGTGAGTGGGCAGATGCATGGCAGATCCAGTTTAATGTGGATGAATATGAGGTTATAGACAATAGACAATAGGTGCAGGAGGAGGCCATTCGGCCCTTCGAGCCAGCACCGCCATTCAATGTGAACATGGCTGATCATTCTCAATCAGTACCCCGTTCCTGCCTTCGCCCCATACCCCCTGACTCCGGTATCTTTAAGAGCTCTATCCAGCTCTATCCAGCTCTCTCTTGAATGCATTCAGAGAATTGGCCTCCACTGCCTTCTGCATAATTTGAAATTTTGAAACACCTCTTGATACTAATTGCCACTAAATTGTGGGACAGTCTCGTTGTCGTCTATATTCTTTTCCACCCGTGCTCGTTTGGTTCATTTATTTTTGAGCTATGTATAAACATACACACGGACGTGAAACTTGTCATGATGAGTAAAAAAGGTCGAACGTCATATAACGATGCCTGTCTATAAATATTTTGGGTACCTTACTGGTGAATATGAACATCAGTTGAGCGCAAAATGAGAAATACATGGGTTGTTTTCTTGGTGAACTGCAAGGAACTGGTGAAGGAAACACGTTTAAGCAGGTCAGAGCCGGGACATGAAGGAGGAAATTGGTTATTTTTTGCTGCCCCACTGCTATAATACATGTTTTTTTTAAAAGAAATTCGGCAATTGAAAGAGACTCTGAGAGCTGCAGGTAAGACAAATTCAGTGTCCTGCAATCTTCACAAAAATTTAATCAAATAGCTGAAACATCTGATTGCCTAGGCTCCAATTATATTTATTCGACGAGGATACGGGTGAAATTCATGTAAAAGCAGTGCGTAAAGCGTAATTTTCTCCCACGTGCCATTAAGATTTGTTGCCGAAAACGGGTAAAGCTAAAAAACAGAAACAACGGACTCATTTAAAATTAATTGATCACTCCCAATAGTTATTTGGGAGCAAATTCGATTACATAAAATCTGTAACATTGAGACTGCAATTTTAGCCGGTCTCGTATTTACAAATATTTGTTTCCGCTAATCTATATTTATTACATCTACACAACTGGGAGAGCCTCAAAAAAGGAACACAATTACGATAAATGGGTAGGTAAATCCGAGGTGCATAGCCATTTCCTCTCCCGTGGGATATTTTATATCCACAATTATTAAGACCAGGTGGTTCTGAAGACGAGATCATAGGATGTGTATAAATGGAAGTGAAGACCATATGGAGCTCAATTTCATAATTTGTAGAAGAATTGGCCTGTCGGCCCATGAAGTCTGCATCGCCACTCAATCATGACTGATATATGTATCATTCTCAACCATATTCTCCTGCCTTCTCCCTAAAATCCCCGGCACTCGGACTATACAAGAATCGGCTAGTCACCGTCTTAAAAATATCCATTAACTTAGCCTCCATGACCTTCTGTGGCAATGGATTCCACAGATTCACCGACCTCTGACTAATTAAATCACTCTGACCTCCTTTCAAAAAGTACGTCCTACAAAAGTGAGGCTACGGTCTCTTGTACGATACTCTACAAGTAAGGCTGAAGTAAGGCTAACAGACCAATAGTTTCCACTCTGCTGTTTCGCCCTCTTCTTGAACAGCGGAGTATTTTTTGCAATTTTCCAATCGTCCAGAACCACTCCTGACTTGTGATTCTTAAAAGATCGGTAAAAATGCCGGCAGAATATCCAACGCCACATCTTTCAGAACCTTAGCGTGGAGTCCATCCGGTGCTCGTGCCTTAACCACCTTCAGGCTTTTCAGCATTCCACGCTCCTGGAACTGGCACTGAAGAGAGTTTTAGGGGCAATCCACCCAATTTTGCCACTCAGCTCTTTGGGAGGTTCATCCATTATTAGGACAGCCGTGGATTAAGGGGTTAGAAACATAGAAACAGAAAATAAGTGCAGGAGGAGGCCATTTGGCCCTTCGAGCCAGCAGCGCCATTCATTATGACAATGGCAGATCATCTATAATCAGTAACTTGTGCCTGCCTTCTCCCGATATCCACTAGCCCCTAGAACTCTATCTAACTCTCTTTTAAATTCATCCAGTGAATTGGCCTCCACTGCCTTTTGTGTCAGAGAATTCCACAAATTCATAACTCTCAGGGTGAAAAAGGTTCCTCTCAACTCAGTTTTAAATGACCTCCCCTTTATTCTGATACTGTATCCCCTGGTTCTGGACTCCACCAACATTGGGAACATTTTTCCTGCATCTAACTTGTCCAGTACTTTTATCCGTCTCGACAAGATCCCCTCTTATCCTTTTAAACTCCAATGAATACAAGCCTGGTCTTTCCAATCTTTACTCATATTACAGTCCTTCCATCTAGATTAACCTCTTGAATCTACACTGCACTGCCTCAATAGGCAGGACGTCCTCCCCAAAATAGGAGACCAAAACTGCACACAGTACTTCAGATGTGGTCTCACCATGGCCCTACACAACTGCAGAAGGACTTCTTTGCTCCTGTACTCACATCCTCTCGTAATGAGAATATTTGGTGCCCGTCTCTCACAACCAGCAAACAGCGACCCTCAAGCTGTTCGTAGCGAAGGGGCCGGGCCAAGCTTACTTGGCCGTGCTTGGGTGAAAGTACTGCGACTCAACTCGCAGGAGGTGAACCAGGTCAACGTGAACGACCGCCTGCAGTGCGTCCTCTCCAAATACGGTGACCTCTTCAAAGCGGATCTCGGGACGCTCAAGGTCGTCGAAGTCGACATCTACGTCGACCCGGCCGTCACACCGAAATTCAGCAAGGCTCCACCAGTGCCGCTGGCCCGTCGCGATTCCGTTGATCGCGAATTAGATCGCCAACGGGAAGAGAAAATCACTGAACCCGTTCAACACTCGAAATGGGCGGCACCGATTGTCTCCATTGACAAGGCAGCTGGTAGCGTGAGAATCTGATGAGACTACAGGTTAAAGGTGAATACAGCAGCTCGATCTGATACGTATCCGATACCTCGGATTGATGAGTTGTTTACGAAGCTGGTGAAGGGGAAGCAGTTCACCAAACTTGACCTGTCGCACGCTTACTAGCAGTTGGTTTTGTCGTCCAGATCCCGTGAACTGGTGACGGTAAATACCCATCGCGGGTTGTTCTAATACACTAGAATGCCATTTGGCATTTGAACTGCAGCGGCTTTATTGCAGCGTACGATGGACAATCTTCTGGCGGGGATTTCTGGAATTGCTGTGTATCTGGACGATCGGCTCGTCACAGGTAGTTCCGAGGAAGAACACCTCGACAACCTCGTACAAATCCTCCGCAGGCTCCAAGATACTGGCCTTCGACTTAAACGGGGAAAATGCGCCTTGAATGAAGTCCAATACCTGGGCCATAAGGTGAGCGCTGAAGGGCTGAAGCCAGTGGATGAACGTGCCAAAGCCATCGACGAGCTGGCTGAACCGAAGAATGTCAGAGAACTGAAGGCGTTCCTTGGGCCGCTGAACTATTACGGCAAATGTCTGCCTAATCTCTCAACCATGCTCGAACCGCCTCATCAACTGCTGCGCAAAATGGTTCAATGGCACTGGGGACCAGCGAGTTGGAGAAATCGGCCATCACTCGATCGTGTGTTCGCACCAGGACGCAGAGATATCCGATTCTGTCTCCTGTTCGCGAATACATCATGAGCGGATGGCAGACAAACCACCAAGTGATGACGTCAAGCCCTACTTCAGTCGCAAAGTGGAGCTGATCGTTCACGGGGGTTATCTTCTCTGGGGCAGTCGTGTTGTACTACCACCCCAATGTCGCTCGCAAATAATCGAGGAAGTGTATAATGCCCATCCGTGTATTGTGAAGATGAAAACGATCGCTAGAGGTTGTGTGTGGCGTCCTGGAATCGATAAAGACTTGGATCACAAAATCCGAGAGCGTTTTGAATGCCAAATGCATCAGCGGGATCTGCCCAAAGCACCATTGCATTCACGGGAGCATTCGACTCAAACGTGGTCGCGAGTTCATGTCAATTATGCCGGCCCGGTACAGGGAAAGATGTTGCTTGTTCACATCGATGCATATTCAAAGTTGATTGAAGTGCATAGCACAAGTTAATCAACCAGTGACGTCACTACTGACAAGCTTAGCTTGGTGTTCGCGACACATGGCCTTCCGCATACGCTGGTTTCTGATAACGGCCCATATTTCGCTAGCGAAAAGTTCGCAAAGTTCATGAAAGTCAATGGCATTCGTCATGTCAAAAATGTGCCATACAATCCAGCAGCCAATGGTTTCGCAGAGCGCGCCATGCAGACGGTGAAGGCAAGATGTTGGGACCGCTACAAACGCGTTTCGCTCGATTCCTCATCTCGTATCGTTCAACGCCACAAACGCATTCTATAATGCAAACGCCAGCTGAAATGCTGATGGAAAGGAAAGTTCACACGCGTTCCAACATCGCGGTGCCAGGGGAAAAGCAACCATTGGTGACAAGCAGTTCTCGCTAAAGTTGCACCACGATTCGTGCCCAGCTCGAGAAATTCTGGAGGGAGAGAGTGTGCTAGTGCGTAACTACGCGAGAGGGGAGAAATGGTTACCAGGACGCATTGCAAAGAAGCTAGGTCCAGTCTCGTACCAGGTGGAGGTTCACGTCAACGGTGTAGAAATCTGGAAACATCACGCAGCTCAGATTTTGAAACGCGAAATTGATTCTCCCACAACCAACGAAACGGGAGATTCGTTAGATTTCGACATGGGTACGCCCACAGTGTGCGATGAATAAGTCAACGAAAAAAGCGTTGCACATGTAAACTTCGACGAAAGCAACCACGATGACATCGTCGAGGACGCGACATCAGAGCAACCACGATGACACCGTCGAGGACGCGACATCAGAGCAAAACGAACAAAGCAATACAGGGCGAAAGCAGTACCCAAAGCGAAATAGAAAGAGAATGGATTACTACGCATTTTGACAACGGACTTGACTATACGGACTGGTTATATGGACAATGTAAACGCCACGAAAAATTGGTTATCATTAATGGAAAGGATTGTAGCATGAATAATCTTTCGGCGTTACATTGAAGATGACACTCACATTCTAAATAAGAATTGGATATGTAAACTTTGATTTGGATACAAAATGATGCATATTGTTTGACTTACTTAAATTGGGTTTTGTTATAGAAAAATATTTTGGAAACATAATGGATAAAGATTATTATGATAAAAAAAGTTTCACAATTCTAAGGGGGAGATATGTGATGTATACATACAACAATAGGGTAAAGCTGCAATGTGATGTATACATGCAACAATATGGTAAATCTGCCGGCTCGTTGCAAAAATACACAGTGTTAAAATGGCGATGTTGTGTCCAGACGTGTGTTGTTTTGGTCTCTGACTCAATGCGTGCTTTTGAGAATGATACTGAGAAGAACGTGTCAATCGCCAATATCAAGGACAACGTGCGTGGATAACAACATTTCAAACTTGCCAGTGATGTCGAATAATTGAACAGATAAGGAAGCACGTGAATAACGGATTAGGAATTCGTGTAAATTAAAGTTCGTAAGTGAACACTATTTTCGAAATTGTTTTGGTTCTAATTAATGTGGGGTTAATTGTTGTAACTATATACTGCCTATTATTTGGACTTTTTGACATATGCATGTGAAGCCACGTTTCTATAAGATCCCCTCTCATCCTTCTAAACGCCTGTGAAAATAAGCACACTCGATCAATTCCTTGACTTCTCTGGACTGCAGAACATCAGGCCCAGGGGATTTATCTGCCTTAATTCCCAACAGTTTTCCTAACACAATTTCCTGAATAATGTATATTTTCTTCAGTTCCTCCATCCCGCTAGATCCTCGGTCCCATAGAAACATAGAAACATAGAAAATAGTTGCCGGAGGAAGCCATTCGGCCCGTCGAGCATGCACCGCCATTCATTGTGATCATGGCTGATCATTAACAATCAACAGCCCGTGCCTGCCTTCTCCCCATATCCCTTGAATCTACTGGCCCCGAGAGCTCTATCTAACTCTCTCTTAATCCATCCAGTGATTTGGCCTCCACTGCCCTCTGTGGCAGAGAATTCCACAAAATCACAACTTTCTTCCCCAATCTCCCAGAAAAACAGTTCCCTAGTATGTCCGGGAGATTGTTTGTGTCTTCCTCAGAAAGTTTAACTGGTCTGCCATTTCCTTGTTTCCCGTTATAAATTCACATGTTTCTGACTGTGAGTAGCCTTCGTTTGACTCCACTAATCTTTTACTCTTCACATATCGATTGAAGCTTTTACAGTCAGTTTTTATTTTCAATGCAAGTTTTATTTCATTCTCTATTTCCCCCCTCTTAATCAAGCCCTTAACCTCCTCTGTTGAATTGTAAATTTCTCCCAGTCCTCCGGTTTGCTGCTTCCTCTGGCTAATTGATATGCCCCTTCCTTGGCTTTAACACTATTCCTAAATACCCACCTTAGCCACGGTTGAGCCGCCTTCCCTATGTTAATTTCCTGCCAGACAGGGATGAAAAATTGTTCCAATTAATCCATGGCATCTTTAAATCTTTGCCATTGCACAACCAACGTCAACCATTTATGTTCAATTTGCCAGTATATTGCCAATCTGGAATTTGCCAATTATCGTCTCATACCATCAAAGTTACCTTTCTTTAAGTTTAAGACCTTTTTCTCTGAAATAACTCTCACTCAGAATCAGCATTTTAAGATATAATTGTTCTCGTGATATTTTATGTGGTGCAGAACACGATTGCTGAAAATATTGCTATATATTATCAGAGGGTATGCTGCAAATCTCGTGGTGTAAGCATTCATGGCTGTCATCATATATATACTAATTAAAATTCACCCTTACAATTTGCGCAGATATCAATTTTACATACATTTTGGTTGCAAATGGAGTCGTATGGTATATACTGATGGATGTAAGACGTTATGTTTTAATCTGAAATTTGCCCTGAATAACTATGAAAATTAATCCAGTTCTATATCTAACTTGCACATTTCCACAGTAGAATTTCGAGATGAGGGCTATCGCGTTCTGGTGCTGTGTCACACAACAGTCTCAATCTTTATATCATGTGCTTTTTTAGAGGAAAGGATTTATCAGTTTCAGCAGGGTAAGCGAAACAACATGTATAATTCCTCCGCCAAATTATGTGTGTTACTTCTACTTGCTTTTACCTAAAAATGTTAAATTTGCATTAATTGAATCAGAATGTTTTTTTTATCATTTCAATTGCAAAAATGGTGAATAACATTACCCTGATTGATTTTTCTAATATTATTCGTCATCTCGATAGAGCACAAAAATCACAATAAAATTGATGGTAAGACTCAAACAGAAGGTAGCAGATTCACTGCATCAACAACAAGCAAGTAGATATTTATTTTGATCTGTAGTTTAGTCGAATGTATTATGGAGCACTGCCAGAGGATTTCAGGTTTACAGTAGCAAGTTAACAAAGGCGACAAAGTATTTTGGAATTTCCAGTGTATGTTGTTTCAGTAAAGACCCGATGACACTGAAACATATTCTTTGGGCATCGTAAGGAATATTGCAGACTGCCAAATAATTTACAAATGAAGCCGTCTTTTCATGGACATACAATGTCGCTTCTGTTAGTTTTATTGCGGTTCTGTTGAACTGTGCTTGGTATTTCAATATCTTGGACAAACCTGCAAACTTTCTCACAATAAATATCTATTTCGATTGGAGCTGCACATTATTTCCACAATTTTTTTTTCTTCGTTTAGTATGTTAACAACAACGCGCTTCAATCTCATTCAAGATCCTCATCATCTTAATTTTGTTACGACATAGTTCTCGGTATTGGTGTAATTACAATCACCGCCAATTCTAGTCGGACCTCCATTCCCGTTTTGCTAACCACGTATGCTACTTTTTTGGTTATATATTTCCTTCTTATATCACTGTCCAAAGCAATCAAAGTAGTAATAGGAACAGGAATAGGAATACTTTATTGACACATGTGACTAGGCACGGTGAAATTCTTTGCTTGCATACAAAATGTATACAAATGGCAGCCACCTACGGCGCTGACAGTTACTAAGCACGCCGCTTTTTGATCTATTCCTCTCGTAAAACAATGTTATCACTTGTACTACCAAATGAGTTGATAAATCAACCTAATTTCCTCCAAATTACTTTATTGATTTTGGCGCTCACAGTGGGCTTTCTTCTCTGTTCAAGAACCCAATTATCGCTTGGGTGACCGTTTGCAGAATACATATTTTTAATCTTGAAGGCCTGTTATTATCTCACAATTGTAACTCACATTAATTACTAGCACACTTAACTTTTGGTTTCTGTGTCTTTTAGCTCGCTGTTTTGCCAGAACGATATCAAGTGCATGTTTGACATAATCGGATGATTTTCTCCTCGGGAACATCGAAGCCATTTGTGTTCACTGATATTTGTTTCCGTTAGCTACTTGTTTACATTCTTCACAGGTGTAATTTTACATATTTATCACGATGTACCAGCTTATTAATTCAGTGTAGTTTATTGTCACGACTACCGAGCTACAGTGAAGACTCTATTTGTTGCGTGCTTCCCAATCAGCGGAAAGACCAAACGGTTGTAATCAAGTCGTCCACAGTGTATAGATACAACATAAATCGAAAAACATTTAGTGCGGGATGAAGTCACGCACAGTCCAATTGAAAATTGGCCAAGGGTCTCCAATGATGTATATGCTTCGTCAGGAACGTTCTCCAGTTGGTGATAGGATGGGTCAGTTACCTGATAACTGGTGACAAAAAAAATCTGTCCTTGAATCTGGAGGTATGCATTTTTCGCACTTCTGTGCCAATTGCACGATGAGGGAGAGGGACGACGGGGTGTCCCGGGATGATATTTGTCCTTGATTGCACTGGCCGCCTTCCCGAGGCAACGTGATGTGTATCTGGAGTCAACGGAAGCGAGGTTAGTTTGCGTGACTGGCTAGCCTCGTCCACGTGTCTCTGGTATTCCTTGCGCTCGTTGATTGTTCCCAAGCCATGCTCTGACGCATCCCGAAGAAAATGCTTTTTAATGCGCATCTGCAGATCTTAGTGAGAGTTGTTGGGGAAATGCCGAATTTCTCACGCCTTCTCAGGAAGATGTATGTGTAGTTTACCATTTAAAAGTATTTTTACCTTCACAACACACTGCCTTGCAACGCCAGAGACGTGGGTTTGATCCTGACTGCGAGTGCTTGTCTCTGCGGAGTTTGTACACTATCACTTAGATCTTCGTGGATTTCTCCTGGATATTGGTTTTCCTCCCACACTCCAAAGACATACAGGTTTCTAGCTTAATAGGCTTGGTGTAAATGTAAATTTGTTCCTCGTGTGTGCAGGATAGTGTTAGTGTGCGTGGAGCGGTGTGAACTCCATGGAGCGAAGGGCCTTTTTCCGCGCTATATCTGTAAACTAAACTAAACATTGTACTTGACCTGTCGGAAATTTACTCACTGCTCTCTCCGTCCCTCTCCCTCTAACCCATCCAACGGCTTGCCCTCTTCCCTTTTGCTACGAGGGAAATGCCAATTGAAGAGGTATGTTAACTGTAGTTATCTTCCAATTGGTGGACGCGTTGAGTATCTCAGTTATTGATGGTTTCATTTAGATTTGGAACCAATAGACAAAGTAGGCCTTACAATTACAGACAACGATAAGCATGATGCGTTTACAGAGAGAACTGTTGCATATAATTTGACTAAAGATAGCTCAGTCCGGTTACTACCACCATAGCATCGAAGTCCAAATGCAGTTGTGGAAACACCTTGCAGGCTTGATGTGGACACGTCAAACATAAGTATACCATGAAATATTCATGGCTGACTGGATGTCAAGTGGCATGCATCATCGAGATTTTATAGCTTCTTTCGAAGTATAGCACGATTGTTCTATGCCTGCTCTCTAATTGCGCGGAAAAGCTTTCTCGCTGGCGACTAAATATTACATAGATTTCCTTCTAACTTTACTCGCTTAATATGTGAGTTACAATTTTTTAACTGTAGGCGAAAGCACGCAAGAATCGAAGCTTGGTAAATACCAATGTATTTTTCTTCATTTAATTCAATTTTGTATTGTCACACTACTCAGCTCGTGTGACCTGAAAAATGCCCAATACTGGTCTTTTCGTCTGGTATGCAATTATCATCCATCTGCTACTGCATTCATCAATGGTAGACTCGAAATGCTGGAGTGACTCAGCAGGACAGGCAGCATTACTGGAGAGAAGGAAAGGGTGACGTTTCGGGTCGAAATAGTTCTTCAGTCTCCGGCGCGTCGAAAAAGGCCCGAAATAAAGGCGAGGAGGCGGGTATTTCGGGAGGTTTGGTTTTATTACGGTTGTCAGACCGGTCAAGTCTGCTGGAATAACTTCGCGCCCAAAACTTCGTCCTTTATATCCGTAGCAAAGGGCCGCCGCCTGGACCTGTCCATGCCCGTGCCGAGGGGTCGGTAGTGGTATGGCCCGATCATTGAGAGCCGCCACAGGACCCCGCCCCAGAACCGGAGGCATGAAACGCACTGGTGGTCGCACAACCGCGTACGAAAATCGTCCGACAGAGGGGCCGGCGGAGGCACAGTTGGAGGGACAGGTGGAGGAACAGGTGGAAGGACAGGTGGAGGGACAGGTGGTGAGACCCGCAAAGGGGGGCGAGACTCCTGACGGGTACCCGTAAAAGGGACCACATCACGCCGTTTCTGGCCTCTCTCCACTGGCTCCCTGTACGGTACAGAATCAACTTCAAGCTACTCCTATTCACATATAAAGCCCTAAATGGACATTCCCCCCCTACATCAAAAATCTTCTAACCCACCTCACTAACTCCAGGTCCATCAGGTCGGCCGACTTGTGGCTACTCACTATCCCGCGGTCTAGGCTTAAGCTCAGGGGTGACCGCGCTTTTGCGGTTGCAGCTCCTAGACTGTGGAACAGCACCCCTCTCCCCATCAGAACTGCCCCCTCCATCGACTCCTTTAAGTCCAAGCTCAAAACCTATTTCTACACCCTAGCGTTTGAGGCCCATTGAGGAGGCGCTGTGAACTGTTTTCTATGTGCTGTTATATTTGTGTGCTACTGAATGTTTCATTTTTTCCTTAGTACCTAATCAGATGTACAGCACTTTGGTCAACGTGGGTTGTTTTTAAATACAAATAAAATTAACTTGACATGACTTGACTTGACCTCGTGGCCGAGGCTGGGCGACCCGCACCGGTTGGTCGATGTCCAAGTGGGCCGGCTTCAAGCGGTTAATTGACACGGCCTCCGGCCGGCCCCCCACGTCCAAGACAAAGGTTGTCTGTCCATGCTCCAGCACCCGGTACGGGCACTCATACGGCCTCAGGAGTGGCGTCCGGTGGGCGTTACGGCGCAGAAACACAAAGATCAGAAACACAAAGGCGCAGTCCCGGAGGGCCGATGGAACGGAAGGGCGGAATGTCCCATGGCCAGACGTCGGCACCAGTGCGAGCTTGCCAATTCGCTCTCGAAGGCGCTGTAGGGTAGAAGAGGGCAGTTCCTCTCGCCCGGCAACGAGGGCACGAACTCCCCGGGCACCGTGAGCGGTGACCCGTATACGATCTCCGCTGATGAAGAGGCCAGGTCCTCCTTGGTCGAAGTCTGGAAGCCCAGCAATCCCCATGGTAGCTCGTCCATATAGTCCGGGCCGTAGAGTCGCGCCTTCAGCGCTGTCTTCAGCTGCCGGTGGAACCACTCTACCAGGCCGTTTACCTGCGGGTGATAGGCCGTGGTGTGGTGCACCCCCACGCCCAACAGGTGAGACATGGCCGCCCACAGCTCAGAGGTGAACTGTGGCCCCCGGGTCTGAAGAGATGACCACCGGCACCCGAAAGCGAGCAAACCAGTGCGCGGCCAACACACGAGCGCATGTAGCTGTGGCTGTGTCGGCCAGCGGTCCACCACCGTGAGGAGGTGGGTGATGCCCCGGGACGGCGGGAGAGGGCCCACAATGTCCACGTGCAGGTGTGGTAGACCGATCTCCTGTAGTGGCGCCAGGACGTGGCGTTGGATCTTCGCCGTCTGGCATGGAATGCAGGTGCGGGCCCAGTGGCCAACCTGCTTGCGCAGACCGTGCCATATGAACCGCGCAGCTACCAGTGCGGTCGTCGCCCGGATGGATGGTTGAACCAGCCCGTGGACCACGTCGAACACCTTCCGGCGCCATGCAGCAGGGAGGATGGGGCGCGGCTGACCTGCCGACACATCGCACAGTATCGTCGCTCCTCCGGGGCCGAGGGGAACATCCTCAAGTCGGAGGCCAGAGATGGAAGTCCGGTAGGCGGGCATCTCCCCGTCCGATAGCTGGGCCTCCGCCAGCGCATAATAATCAATGCCGGGCGCCACTTCTAAAACGGCATTGACGGCGGAGCGAGACAACGCGTCGGCCACCCGGTTTTCCTTCCCCTCGATGAAGTGAATGGAGGTGGTGTACTCGGATATATACGCCAACTGGCGCTGTTGTCGGGCGGACCACGGGTCGGGATCAGTTTCCAAAGCGAACGTCAGCGGCTTGTGGTCCGTTTACGCGGTGAACGGGCGGCCCTCCAGGAAATAGCGAAAGTGGCGCACCGCCAGGTACAGAGCTAGGAGCTCGCTGTCGAATGCGTTGTATTGTAGTGAGTCCGATAGCGGATGGATGTTGCAGACGAAGTTTATTGCATGGTTCTAAAAACTCCGTGACAATCGCAACACTCAAAACCTTAGACAACTGCCTAACGGCTTACCTATACAGAGTTCAACGCTAGACTGACTAATCTACCGCGCTAGCACACCTGGTGACATCGCTAGCCAATCCGAGGGTTCGAACTCTTCTAGCCAATCCCTATGAACCTACAGTATTTCCTTTGGGCGTTCTTGAGGTGCCGACTGAAGAAGGGCAGGGGCTCCAGCATGGACCAATCGCTGTCTCTGAGGCGTCCACCCTAAGGGCTGTCGGGGCATCCTCTCGTGGTTGAATCAACAGCACAGCCCGAGCCAGGGCCTCCTTCGCGGCGTCGAAGGCTGTTACCGCCTCGTCGGTCCACACGACGTCCTTACGCTTCCCCGCCAGCAGCACCTATAGCGGCCGCCCGCTGTGGGCCGCGGATGGCATGAACCGGTGATAAAACGCCACCATGCCGACGAACTCCTGCAGGCCACGCACCGAGGATGAACGGGTAAACCGGTGGATGGCGTCAAATTTGTCCGGCAGGGGAACGCGCCCTGCGAAGTCACTCGGTGGCCGTGAAAGTCAATCGTGGCCACGCCAAAGCGGCACTTGGCGAGGTTGATATCCAACCCGTGCTCCCTGATCCGCTGAAAGAGCAGCCGGAGGTGGGCAACGTGCTCCTGCCGCGAGCGGCTGGCTACTAAGATGTCGTCGAGGTAGACGAACGGGAAATCCAGCCCGCGACACATGCCGTCCATCAATCGATTGGAATGCCTGCGCGACGTTCTTGAGGTCGCAGGGCATCCGTACGAACTCGTACAGTCCGAACGGCGTGATGATTGCCGTCTTGGACACATCCTCCGGGTGGACCGGGATCTGGTTATAGCCTCGCACCAGATCCACCTTGGAGAATATCGTGTCCCCGGCCAAATGGGCATTGAAGTCTTGGATGTGGGGCACGGTGTATCGGTCCGCGGCGGTAGCGACGTTCAGCCGCCGGTAATTCCCGCAAGGTCTCCAGCCACCGTTTGCCTTGGGGACCATGTGGTGTGGGGACGCCAATGGGCTGTTGGAAGGGCGTACGATCCCCAAGGACTCCATAATGCGGAACTCCTGCCGTGCCAGACGTAGCTTATCGGGCGGCAGTCGGCGTGCGCGTGCGTGGAGGGGTGGGCCGGTAGTTACTATATAATGGACCACCCCGTGCTTGGGGGTCGACGACCGGAATTCCGAGGTCATAATGTCTGGGAATTCTGCCAGAACCCGAGCGAAATGGGAGCCCATGGACAACAGCGGGCGTACAACGGGCTCATTCAGACGCACCGCGATGGGCTCCATCGTGGCGTCGTGGGCCAAGCGCTGCTGCCTGACGTTTACCTGGAGAGAATGAGCCCGCAGAAAGTCGGCCCCGAGCAACGGCTGGGAGACGTCGGCGATCGTGAACTGTCACGTGAAATGACTGGCGCCGAAAACGATGTGAACCGTGCGGACGCCATAAGTTCGAATGTGGCTCCCGTTTGCAGCGGTGAGGATGGGCCTCCGCTTCCCAGAACGAATGTCCAGCAGCGAAGGGGGCAGGCCGCTCAGCTCCGCCCCGATATCCACGAGGAAGCGGCCCCTGGAGCGCCGATCCCAGGCGAAGAGGCGGTGAATCTGGCCGGCCGCCGCGGGGACTATTGGCAGCCGGCCCCGGCGTTTCCCGGGAACGTGCATGGCTGGCGGCATTTTCGGGCTGCAGCACCCCAGCGCTTGTTGTAATAACACCAGTGCCTCCTGCTGGTGCTGGCTGGAGCCTGCTGGTGTGGGACATCAGGTGCATGTGCAGGTGCGGGAACCGCAACGACCACGGGGGCGCTCTCGCATGCCTCCGGGGCGCAGCTGACACTCCTTCCACAGCTCCCCCGCCCGAGCGGAGAAAATCGGGCGCTGTTAGAGTGACGTTTGCCGCGCTGACGTCATCTCGTCGCGCATTCCACAGCGCTTCCGCGCGCCTGCCGAGGGCCCGGGTGTCATCGAAGGAGGTGTCGGTAAGCTGCAGGCGAATGTCTGCCGGCAGCAGGTGCAGGTAGGTGTACTCGAACATCAGGCATGCCCTGTGCCCGTCGAGTAGCGCGACCATCTCCTTCAGGAGGCTAGATGGGCGCCGGTCACCTAGGCCCTGCATATGGAGGAGCCTTTTGGCCCGCTCCATTCTGGTCAGCCCGTAAGTTTGGAGCAGCAGCTCCTTCAGGGCTTTATACTTATCGTGGGTGGCGAGGTCCTTGAGGAACTCCGTGACCTCTTCGGCTGTGTCCTGGTCAAGGGCTCCCACCAGGTGGAAAAAGCGGGTATCATCTGCTGTGATGCCCCACAGCTGGAACTGAGCCTCCGCTTGGTGAAACTGAACGCGAGGCCGGTTGTTCCAGAATGTCAGGAGCTTGATGCCTACCACGTCGACAGCTGCGGCCTAGTCGGCTTTCCATCTTGCGTACATCATATTATCAATGGACTGTTCGGGGTCACCAATGTGGCGCGTCGAAAAAGGCCCGAAATAAAGTTGGAGGAGCCGGGTATTTCGGGAGGTTTGGTTTTATTACGGTTGTCAGACCGGTCAAGTCTGCTGGAATAACTTCGCGCCCAAAACCTAGTCCTTTATATCCGTAGCAAAGGGCCGCCCCCCTGGCCCGTTCCATTCCCGTGCCGAGGGGTCGGTACTGGTATGGCCCGACCCTTCGGAGCCGCCACAAATCCATTATTTTGTGTAATCTCTGCCCACCGCATTCACTAATGAGCAGATACAATTCATACAGTGGCATATACTTCTGCTGATCATGGTGAAGAATATGCCAATGAAACATACCCTGAGAAACTTTATGTGGTTCGTGTCGGTCGAGAAAGCAGAAAAATTGACATTCAAATAGAGACGTTAACATCTTCGCAAATAGGTCACCCGAATAAATCCCTCTGCCACAATAAGCAATAAAAAATATTTTATTGTTATGTTGTATTTGGCTTTGAAGACTACCGTCGCGATAATGGTAGAAGATAAAACTTTGCGTCGCAGTCCTCTCTTATGGCTGTAACTATTAAAGTGGCTTTTACATGCTTATGTTTACTCATTCTGCATGTTCCCGCAGTTTCGCTCACACGACTTCACTACGTCATGCACACAGTTTGCATCTCACAACACAGTTTTATTTGTAACAATATAACATCCCTGCCGCCTTTAAAAATGTTTACATTCAAACAATCAGTGTAAGGCATTGTAGTTCTGTTCGTTCAATACTCTGTATCCAGTTTTGCGTTGGTTATCTGTCTTTATTTGCAGTTTGGATCACAGTATCTGAATGGTGGTTTTATATTATTTATTCGTGTAGATTTGGTATTAATGTCAGCTCTGTGTTCTTCGTGTTGTAACTCATTTGGCTTGACAGATGCCGACATCGCAGATTGTGTGCTTTGTGGTGATGTTGGTGTTGTGCACCATGTTGGCAAAGTGGTTGCTGGTGTGTGTGTTTATGGCAAACTACTATGACTGTACGTGTGTTGGCCGGATATGCCCCCTGCATCTTACTATCTGTTTCCGAGTCTTCGTTTCAATGACAGATAATGTGGTAGTCCCGACTTTTTCCACAAGTTTTGAAGGTGTCGAAATGTTCAGAACCGCATGCTGGACATGAAGATGATGTATTTTTATTTTAGCAGTTCTGGCAATATTTTTGTATAGCTGTGGCAATACTGACTCCCTTCAGCTTGAGCATCAATCAAGCGATGCTTGCTCCTGGAGTTGTGGAGGCTGGGTTATTTTGTACTTTCTGCATTCAGTGGCTCTGCTAGCGATTTGTGTTATTTTTCGTTAGTTTTTCTTTGAGTGTCGACAATGAAAGTTTGGGATCTTCGTTTGTCACTCGGCATTTGATGAAATATTTGCTTCACTGTCTTGACCTGTCTTTCGGTGTACATTGGATAGTGCTGAGATGAGCCCGCATTCTTCTGCCAAATCTTTGAATTCCTTCGAAGCAAGCTGGTTCCCATCATCACCTTCTGTGATATCCCGTGCTTAGCAAGCAGAGTTAGTACTTGCTTGGCCTCTGGTCTTTCAGTTTTCTGATGAATGGTAACTTTGAGTAGCCGCAGGCTAAAATCAAGTACCATTTTTGTTTGTATGTGCACACATCCATTCCCAATGGGTGTCATGGCCTTGGTGGAGTCTCACTGGGTATCATGTCATCTTTTTGTTCTGCGTCCGTTTACTTCTGGCATATACCACATTCAGACAGCGTATTTTATATTTCTTTCTAAATTTCTATCTAAATTTCTTTCCTGCATGAAGCAGGAGCTGGCCAGAATTGACTGGAAGGAAGCCCTAGCAGGGAAAACGTTGGAACAGCAATGGCAGGTATTCCTGGGAACAATGCAGAAGTTGCAGGATTAATTTATCCCAAAGAGGAGGAAAGATTCTAAAGGGAGTAAGAGGCAACCGTGGCTGACAAGGGCAGTCAAGGACAGCATAAAAATAAAAGAGAAGAAGTATATCATAGCAAAGAAGAGTGGGAAGCCAGAGGATTGGGAATCTTTTAAAGAGCAACAGAAGATAACTAAAAAGGCAATACGGGGAGAAAAGATGAAGTATGAGGGTAAGCTAGACAATAATATAAAGGAGGATAGTAAAAGCTTTTTTAATTATGTGAAGAGAAAAAAAATGGTCAAGGCAAATGTGGGTCACTTGAAGTCAGAAGCAGAAGAATTTATTATGGGGAACAAAGAAATGGCAGACGACTTGAACCGGTACTTTGGATCTGTCTTCATGAAGGAAGATACAAACAATCTCTCAGATGTTCTGGTCGCCAGAGATCCTAGGGTGACAAACGAACTGAAGGAGATTCACTTTAGGCAGGAAATTGTGTTGGGTAGACCGATAGGACGGAACGCTGATAAATCCCCAGGGCCCGATGGTCTGGAGGTGGCTCTAGAAATTGTGTACGCATTGGTGATCATTTTCCAATATTCCATAGATTCAGGATCAGTTCCTGTGGATTGGAGGGTAGCTAATGTTATCCCACTTCATAAGAACGGAGGGAGAGAGAAAACGGGAAATTATAGACCAGTTAGTCTGACATCAGTGGTGGGGAAGATGCTGGAGTCAATTATAAAAGACGAAATTGCGGAGTATTTGGATAGCAGTAACTGGATCGTTCCGAGCCAGCATGAATTTACGAAGGGGAAATCAAACTTGACTAATCTACTGGAATTTCTTGAGGAGGTAACTAGGAAAATTGACAGGGGAGAGCCGGTGGATGTGGTGTATCTCGACTTTCAGAAAGCCTTCGACAAGGTCCCACATAGGAGATTAGTGGGCAAAATTAGAGCACATGGTATTGGGGGTAGGGTACTGATATGGATACAAAATTGGTTGACAGGCAGAAAGCAAAGAGTGGGGAAAAAAATGGGTCCCTTTCAGAATGGCAGGCAGTGTCTTGCGGGGTACCGCAAGGCTCCGTGCTGGGACCGCAGCTATTTACAATATACATTAATGACTTGGATGACGGGATTAAAAGTAACATTAGCAAATTTGCAGATGATACAAAGCTGGGGGGTAGTGCGACCAGGAAGATGCTATGACGTTGCAGGGTGAGTTGGACATGTTCTGTGAGTGGGCGGATGCATGACAGATGCAGTTTAATGGGGATAAGTGTGAGATTATTCACGTTGGTGGTAAGAATAAGAAGGCAGATTATTATCTGAATGGTGTCAAATTAGGAAAAGGGGACGTACAACGACGATTTTGGTGTCCAAGTGCATCAGTTACTGAAAAGAAGCATGCAGGTACAGCAGGCAGAGGAGAAAGCGAATGGAATGTTTGCCTTCATAACAAGAGGAGTTGAGTATAGGAGCAAAGAGGTCCTTCCGCAGTTGAATAGGGCCCTAGTAAGACCGCACCTGGAGTATTGTGTGCAGTTTTGTTCTCCAAATTTGAGGAAGGATATGCTTGCTATTGAGGGCGTGCTGCGTAGGTTTGCTATGTTAATTCCCGGAATGGAGGGACTGTCATATGTTGAAAGACTGAAACGGTTAGGCTTGTATGCACTGGAATTTAGAATGATGAGAGGGGATCTTATCGAAATATATAAGATTATTCTAAGACACGTTAGACGCAGGAAACATGTTCCCAATGTTGGGGGAGTCCAGGACCAGGGGCCTCAGTTTAAGAATAAGGGGTAGGCCATTTAGAACGGAGATGAGGAAAAACATTTTCAGTTAGAGAGTTGTAAATCTATGGAATTCACTGCCTCAGAAGGCAGTGGAGGCCAAGTCTCTGAATGCATTCAAGAGAGAAGTAGATAGAGTATTTAAGGATAGCGGAATCAGGAGGTATGGGGAGAAGGCAGGAACGGGGTACTGATTGAGAATGATCAGCCATGATCACATTGAATTCTGTCTCGAAGGGCCGAATGGCCTACAACTGGACCTATTTTCTATTGTCTATTGTAGTCTGGTCGGTGCTGAACATACATTATTTTTTATTGATTTTGGTTCAGCGGACGATGGTCAGTCTCAATTTCGAATTTTCTTACATACAAGTAGGTGTGAAAGTTTTCACATCCGTAGCCCCCACGCTTTAGATGTTGGTGTTTCTAGTTTCCACTGGTGCTACAACCTTCGGAGCGATTGCAGTTAGTCTACCATCTTGATGTTGAGTAGTATTCATTCCTTCTAAGATGTGTCTTTTTGTAGAGTGAGAGGCTTTCTTCTATCGTAGTAGTGCTGTTTTGTCTCACTCGTGAACAATGCTTCGAGTCTGTTGTGGACTTGTACATGGAAGGTAGCCCATGCGAAATCAACATTCGTTTGTAACATATTTCATAGATTGGCTGTGTGGACTGAGAGTTTGAGGATTAACTAGCCCATGTATTGTATTAGTCCTGGTAAGCCTCGCAGTGATTCCTTGTCAGTTGGTGCCTTCTTTTCACTGATACAGTGTCCTCCATGATGTTTGGGACAGAAAACCATAATTTATTTATTTGCCTCTGTACTCCATAGTTTGAGATTTGTAATATAAGTAAATGATATCTAGTTAAAGTGCACATTGTCCGATTTTATTAAAGGCCATAGGTATACATCATGTAGAATTTACAGTTGTGTTATAGATAGTTCCCTCATATCAGGGGACCATGATGTTTGGGGCAAACGGCTTCGCAGACGTTTGTGATTGCTCAGGTGTGTTTAATTGCCTCCTTAACGCAGGTGAAAGAGAGTTCTCAGCACCCAGTCTTTCCTCCAGTCTTTCCATCACGTTTGCTAACTTTTGTTGCTGTTTATCAACTTTAGGACCAAAGATTTTCCAATGAAAATCAAAGAAGCCATTATGAGACTGAGAAACAAGAACAAAACTTTTAGAGACATCAGCCAAACTTTCGGCTTACCAAACCGACTGATTGGAACATCATTCAGAAGAAAGAGAGCACTGGTGAGCTTACTAATCGCAAAGTGACTGGCATGCCAAGGAAGTCCTCCGCAGCTGATGACAGAAGAATTCTCTCAATGATAAAGAAAACTCACCAAACATCTATCCGACAGATCAGAAACACACTTCAGGCTCAAGGTGTAGATTTGTCAATGACCGCTGTCCGCAGAATCCTTCATGAACAGAAATGCAGATGCTACACTGCAAGATGCAAACCACTGGTTAGCTGCAAAAATAGGATGGCCAGGTTACAGTTTGCCGAGAAGTACTTAAAAGAGCAAACACAGTTCTGGAAAAAGGTAGTGTGACAGATAAGACGAGGATTAACTTATATCAGGTTGATGGCAAGAGCAAAATATGGAGGAGAGGAGGAACAGCCCAAGATCCAAAGCATACCACCTCATCTGTGAAATACGGCGGAGGGGGTGTTATGGCCTGGGCATGTATGGCTGCTGAAGGTTCTGGATCACTTATCTTCATTGATGATACAACTGCTGATGGTAGTAGCATAATAAATTATGAAGTGTGCAGACACATCCTATCTGCTCAAGTTCGAACAAATGCCTCAAATCTCATTGGCACGCGGTTCATTCTACAGCAAGACAATGATCCCAAACATATTTATGAAGCAACAAAGTATGTTTTCAAAGCTAAAAAAAAGGTCAATTTTTGAGTGGCCAAGTCAGTCACCCGATCTGAAACCAATTGAGCATGTCTTTTGTATGCTGAAGAGAGAACTGGGGGGAATAGCCCCCGAAACAAGCTAAAGGTGGCAGCAAGACAGGCCTGGCAGTCCATCACCAGAGAAGACATTGAACAGCTGGTGGTGTTCCTGAATTGCAGACGTCAAGCAGTCATTGCATGCAAATGCAACGAAATAATAAACATGACTGCTTTCGTTTACACGACATCGCTGTGTCACAAACATTATGGTGCCCTGAAATGGGGGGGACTATGTATAAACACTGTCGTAATTTCTACATGGTGAAACCAAAATGTATAAATCTGGCCTTTATTAAAATGTGAAATGTGCACTTTAGCCACATGTGATTTGTTCCATTACAAATCTGAAATTGTGGAATACAGAGGCAAGTAAATAAATGATGGGTCTTTGTTCCAAATATTATGGAGGGTACTGTGACTCTAATCTTATCGTCAATTGGATTGACTGCATCTGCCGTGTAGCTCAAACCAAAGAAGTAACATTCCGATAGTTTAACGATACACTTCTCAGTACTCAATTTGCTGCCAGGCCATTGCTACATTCCCTCATGAGGTTTGTTGTCAATGACATTGTCATCTTGTCCAAATAATTGGATGCCATAGCTTTCCTAACTGCTCCTTTGCAGTCGTGTTAAACCTCATCTATTGTCCGTTGGAAGACATCTTGGCTCACTCGAAGACCAAATGGGAAACGCTGAAATTAGTATCTTCTTCAAGGAATATTAAAAGAAGTGAGCATCGATAACGGTTCGTTGATCTTAATATTCCAATATCCATTCCTTGCATCCAGCTAGGGCAACAGCTTTGCTCCGGCTGGTGAAGATGACATTTCTTCGAGAATGGATGTAGGGTATTGATCTGTCTTCATGAGTTGAAGAACACGAGGATCAAGGCATATCCATAGTCCGCGATTGCGTCTTTACTTCACTAGGATGGAGTTGACTGAATCTGTTGGTTTGTCACCGTTAACAACGACTCATTTAATTTACATTACTTCCAATTCAGCTTTGCTTTGACTTTCAGTAGGGTGGAATACTGCGTGATGGATGGAAAACTGGTTTCACTTCTGGATTTCGACTCATGAGTTACTCATAGTCCTGACAACAGCTGATGATGTCTTCCAAACAATCAGGATACATAGCCATGAGATTATCTTTGTTCCAAAGAGGTGTGTTCTCTTCAATTTGGAAAGTACATGTTGAAGTGTCGGTGATCTCGCAGCTTAGAGTTATGAGGTTTACATCATAGGAAGCATGGCAGTCCCAGGTTGCTGGTCCGTCAACATTAGTCACGAAGAGCTACAGTTTGTTGCTTGAACTGTGCGCAAGTGACCGTAAACTTCCAAGAATGCTTGATGTTGTGCCTCCATAAGCATTTAAATTGTTATGTTCTACTGTACAGTGTCTAGACTTGGAATCCCTCTCTTTTTCAGGATACATCTGCCTGAAGATGTGCAGGGGCAAGATATTCCTCTGTGCACTACCGCCACCCTTGTATATCAGATTACGTTCGTCTTGTTCCGCTAAATGCTGACTTTTGTGAAGATCTCTTTACGTTGATACTTAGCATCCAAATTATAACGTTGAATCCATATGCTGAGCTCAAGGAACTCCTTCATCGTGATGTTCTTATGTGCATATATTTCCATTCTTCTTTGTTTCGTGTGGTTTTTGTCCATGTCTCCAGACTACCTGCCAGTGGTTCTGCTTTCCACACTTCGCACAAGTGGTTCCAAATTTCGGGCAGCTGATTTTATCAACGAACACATGCGGACTGCCACAATTCCTGCATATCTATTCTTTAGTTTTGGTTGGTGGCTGTGACACCTTCTCAGATCGTGGATGTTTGGGGCGGTGCTCGAACAGCACACGGGTGGGTGTTGGAAGCTCTCGCTTTTTTCAGTAGGCACCTCAGCGGCGCACAGCGGAACTACAGTGCTTTTGACCGCGAGCTCCTTGCCCTTTACCTTCCGGTCCGCCACTCCGCTATTTTCTCGAGGGGCGGACTTTCACCGCGTACACGGACCACAAGCCCCTCACCTTTCCTTTCGCCAAGGTTTCCGACCCGTGGTCAGCTCGCCAGCAGCGGCAGCTGGCTTACGTCTCGGAATACACTACCTCCATCCGTTTCATCGGGGGTAAAGACAACCGGGTGGCCGACGCCTTGTCTCGACCCGCGGTCCACGCCGTCCTGCAAGTGGCCGATGGAATCGACTACTCAGCCCTGGCGGCGGCCCAGTTGTCCGATAATGAGATGTTCGCCTACCGTACCGCCGTTTCGGGCCTCAGGTTGGAGGACGTTCCCTGTGGCACTGGGGGCGCGACGCTGCTTTGCGATGTGTCCACCAGGCAGCCACGCCCAATCGTGCTTGTTGCCTGGCGACGCCGGGTGTTCGAGGTGCTCCACGGGCTGTCCCACCCTTCCATTCGGGCGACGACGACCCTCGTGGCTTCCCGTTTCGTTTGGCACGGGTTACGCAAGCAGGTTGGGCATTGGGCGCGCACCTGCATCCCGTGCCAAACTGCAAAGGTACAGCGGCATGTGCGTGCGCCGCTCCAGGAGTTCCCCGTCCCTCGCCACCGTTTTGACCACATCCATGTGGACATCGTGGGGCCGCTGCCGCCTTCTCGGGGTTTCACCTACCTCCTGACAATGGTGGACCGTTTCACGCGGTGGCCGGAGGCAGTTCCACTGCCGGACACGTGTGACTCTACATGTGCCCGTGCCTTGGCGGCAAATTGGATTGCCAGATTTGGGTTTCCGCTCGACATTACGTCCGACAGGGGGCCACAATTCACCTCCGAGCTGTGGTCATCCATGGCCCAACTGCTGGGGGTTAACCTGCACCGCACCACAGCGTACCATCCGCAGGCGAACGGCCTGGTGGAGCGTTTCCACCGCCAGCTCCAGGCCGCTCTGAAGGCCCGGCTCGTTGGCCCGGACTGGGTTGACGCGTTGCCGTGGGTTTTACTGGGTGTCCGCACCGCCCCCTAGGAGGACTTGGCCACCTCCTCGGCGGAATTGGTGTACGGGGCTCCGCTGACGGTGCCCGGGGAGTTCGTTCCCTCCGCCCAGGGTCAGGCAGAACAGCCCTCGGCCGCCCTGCAACGCCTTCGGGAGACGGTGGGCTCGCTGGCGCCAGTGCCGACGTCTCGCCACGGTTAGGTGCGGTCACATGTCCCTTCCGCCCTGCAGGACTGTCCCTTTGTTTTCCTGCGTCGGGATGCCCACCGGACACCCCTTCAGCGGCCTTATGAGGGACCGTTCAAAGTGCTGGAGCGGGGCTCTGCCACCTTCGTGTTGGACATGGGGGGTCGTCCTGAGACGGTCTCTCTTTCGCGGCTGAAGCCGGCGCACGTGGACGTTAGCCAGCCGGTTCTACTGGCGCAGCCTCGCCCTCGGGGTCGTCCCGCGTCCCGGCCCTTACCCCCGGAGTTCCCGCGGGTGCCTTCCCCTGGCGGGGTGGTTCCGGTTCCTGCGCCCGCCGTGGCGCGCACACGGGCTGGCCGTTTCGTCCGTCCCCCTGTCCGTTTCGTGCCTTCGGTTCTTGGGGGGGGGGGGCGGGGGCTAGGCCACTCCCTTGGTCATTCCACTCGGCATTCAGTGGACGGGAGGGATTAGGTCACTTCCTGGGTCAGTTCCCTTGGGTCAGGTGGTCTGGGACTATAAAAGGTTTTGGGTGTGTCGACTCTCGAGTTCTTGAGGGCGGTGTTTGGTGCCTTAGGTAATAAAGTATATTAACTTCTCACCTGGCGTCTGGCCTGATTACCGCGGTGACCGAACCCACTACAATATCAAACTTCTTACGTTTATATTCGTCCCGCGTTTCTTTCTGGAAGATTTAAATAAAAGAGCGTATCTGTCTCAATTATTTCAGGTAGTGAGTCAGTAATATTGCGGTAAAGGTATAATGCGCAAATCAGTGATCCCTGCTTGAAAGATTGTTAGAAAATAAATATTTGTATTTATTCATTGTTGAATTGTGCATCGAACACGAGATATAGTGCATAAGTTGGTTTTGCGTGCTATCCAGCTAAACAATACTGTGCATTAGTACAAACATGCCATAGACAAGTACAAGAGGAAAATCAAAGGGACAAATACCCAGGGGCAGAATAGAGTGCGACAGCATTGGGACAGAATAGGTACAGAATATGATGGTGTTTTAGCATTGCAGTTGCAAAATGTGTAAATAATACTGTGGAAGTTCCTCGGTGATATAGGTTGGCAGGTCGTAATTACGTTCGACCTAAAGGGAGTGTATACAATGGTCTGATAGCATTGGGGTTATGAAGTGGACACCTCTTTTCACTGGTGTTTCATTGATTTAGGCCCAGGGCACCTCGTGAATGCTGACATTTAGTTCTGGCATACAATAACCTGCTCTCAAAAACTATACGGTCAGTATGAAGAACTATGCAGCTAACGATGTACATATCAATTTCGTAAAAGAAACTACAGTCGATTGATTCAACACGTAAACAAAGGCTGCCGGAGTCCTGTTTAAGATGTTTCCTAATCATCCATCAAACAATCGTAGCACCATGAATTTCCACCTTACATATAAAACCGGAAGGGATAGACTTTCCATGCGTTATATAATCCTTTCCTACCCCCAACTGATACTGTTTCTTCTCCAGTTCCCTGAGGAATAAAGGCAACGGTTTGCTTTCTTTGCAATAACTTCTATGTTATTATAGAAGGATAAATTATGATTTATATCTACACTCAGGAACCGAACCACTCGACTATCTACACTTCAGCACC